>NC_085136.1:177831807-178131807 GCF_035046485.1 Aedes albopictus | reverse complement strand
GCTACCGTATTACCCCGCAAATACGACACCGACTGTTGTCGTATAACCGGGGTAAACTTTTAATTCGACAAACTGGTCACCCTACACCACCATGCTCATTGATTTGATTGATTTGTCTTTATTAAAGAGACTTTCAGCCCTTGGCTGGTTCGTCTCTATCCTGAACAAGAGGTGAGCCAGAAGGGCTCACCCGGGAAAATACAATATACGATACAATATCTGTCAATGGCTGTCAATTTTTACATTTTATTTTTCTTCTTTTTTTTCTTTTTTTTTGAAATTTGTTTTAAATTTTCGGGTCCGGGGTCCAGGGGCCTGCGGCTCCTTTCGTGCCTCGTCTTGTCGGTCGGGTTGGTCGCAGGGGGTCTGTTCCATCGCTTGTTTGGAAGAGGGTGCGGCTTACCGCTCGGGTTCCGGAAACGGGGGTCCGAGGTGCCGGCTGGTGATTGGTAGGGGATGCTCTTCGAGGGTTACGGGCTAGCTGCTCGGTTCCTGGGGTCGGGCTGCATCGGGCTCTTCCGACCAGGCTGGTCGTGGTTGTGGGCGTGTTGGTGAGGGTCGCTTGGGGTGGGGCTTACCACTCGGGTCCCGGGGAATCCGAGAGGGCCGAGGTGCCCACGACCGGGTTGAATGTAGAGGTCCAGTGTCAGGTGGTAAGCTGAGCTTCGTTCGACCAGGCTGATCAAGGTTGTGAGGGGTGTTGGTGGGTGGTCGCTTGGGGTAGGTCTTACTGCTCGGGTCCCGGAAATCCGAGAGGCCCGAGGTGCCCACGACCGGGTTGAACGTGGGGATCCAAAGTCCAGAGCTGGTTTCTTTGGGGGTTCGACCGGGCTTGGTCGTGGTTTTTGGTGGTTGCTTGGTGGGGGGAGGGGGCTTTCCGCTCGGATATTGGCGTCCCGAGGGGTCCGAGGTGCCCTCCGGTAGTTTTCGGGTTTCGGTTTCTGCTGCTTCCATTGTCCTGCCGACGCTGAGGTCGACCCGTCCATGCCGGTCCCCTGCCGGCTTCCGGTTGGATGGCATCCCCGACTGCCGGAGGGTATGCTCCGTATCGCCGGTTTCTTCCCTACAACGCCGAGGTCGGCCCGTCTATGCCGGTTGTCTTCCGGCTTCCGGTTGGACGGCGCCCCGACTGTTGCAGGAGGTTAACCATTGATATTCTCCTTCGGTTATAGATGTCCGACCTTGGGGGTCGTTGTGGCCTTTGATTTCTGCCGATCTCCTTCCACTACAGTTTCCGACCTTGAGGGTCGATATGGTCCCGGCGAGGCCGGGGGGTCCGGGGCGAGGGGGGCGACACATCCACCCAAGTAACCATTAAGCCGTAAAAATGGCATTAAATCGGCTCTATAGTCGAATGTAGAACCTGGCTAACAGAGCTAATTGGTTCTATATCCTCTTATAGAGCTGCTCAAAAGCCACTTTTGGCGAATTGTTCGGCTGATATACGGCCAACTTTGAAATATCGTACCAAGTCTCTGGAGCGAAAGTTCCCAGGTAACATCTAAGCACTGTTCTGAGCATTATAACAGCCATATAACAGCTTTTCAGTGCTAAATAGCTCTATATAAGCATTCCTAATGCTTATGGGCACTATAACCAGTAAGAACTAAATTAAGCCCTGTAAGCCTATATAAAGCCTACAAGCTGTAAAGAAGTTTGTCAGTGCTGTCACAGGGCTTGGAGCACATGACGTTTATATCAATCAAAATAGATTTCGACCAAAACAGACTCGAGTCGGTCATGATCAATACATTTTAAACATCCATGTTGGAATGTTTATCGGAATGGTGTTGTTAAATAGATAATGGAATCTGGTTATGTTAATTATTCCATTTTTTTTTTTTTCAATCAAGACAAACTCCAGCTCGTTTCCCTATTCTTCTGAAACGTTTCCCGAAAATTTATATAAACATTGCATCTCCTGCTTCATTTCCTGCGTTCGTCACCACCAAGCTTACCACTGAATCATCCTCATCCCATATCATTTTCAACCCTCGAAATGCCCAAACTGTTTTGTTTTTCATGGTTTAAATACTAGTTTGATCACACCATTCCCATGGTGCATTGGTGGAGCAGATGAGAAAGGGAACAGACTTGGACTTGATCAGGAACCCGGAGGACAACAGCTAGAATCTGGATAAAGTAGCAAAAAAGCAACTTCAATGGAAGCGAAGGAAGTTAGAAAAGAACAGGAGATAAACAAAATATTTTTTTTTCTTTTTTCTTTGTCTCACTTTTGACAACTTTCGCTCCAGAGACTTGGTACGATATTTCAAAGTTGGCCGTATATCAGCCGAATAATTCGCCAAAAGTGGCTTTTGAGCAGCTCTATAAGAGGATATAGAACCAATTAGCTCTGTTAGCCAGGTTCTACATTCGACTATAGAGCCGATTTAATGCCATTTTTACGGCTTACTGGTTACTTGGGATTCCAACATGGATGTTTAAAATGTATTGATCATGACCGACTCGAGTCTGTTTTGGTCGAAATCTATTTTGATTGATATAAACGTCATGTGCTCCAAGCCCTGTGACAGCACTGACAAACTTCTTTACAGCTTGTAGGCTTTATATAGGCTTACAGGGCTTGATTTAGTTCTTACTGGTTATAGTGCCCATAAGCATTAGGAATGCTTATATAGAGCTATTTAGCACTGAAAAGCTGTTATATGGCTGTTATAATGCTCAGAACAGTGCTTAGTGGTTACCTGGGCAGATTATCACATTTTTACCAAAAATCTTACGCATCTTTTGCACTGTGCATTATCCGTTTCCATCTTGACATCTGCTTTCCATCCAAAATCTATCTCAAATCCTTTTTTCAAACTATTCACATCTCTTCAATCTAATGCGATCGACGTAAACAAAGCAAGCGATTTTGTTGCCAAACGTCAAAACAGATCGCAACCCTTGCAGTGAATCGCGCAATTAAAGTTGATCGTCGGGAGGAAACAGGATCTCCGCCTACCGTATCCCGAAGGAAAGGAACCGGAGCAACCCGGCCGTGTGAAAAGCGAATGGAGCAAAGCAGTTGACACAGGCAATGTATCTCCACCGTTTGCAGCCAGAGCTAGGGCCGTATTCCGCTTCCGAGACTGGTGAGTGATGGTTCTGGTCGTCGAGATTGTCGGCCACTCCCTTTGCATTGCTGGTCTGCTAGGCGGAATGAAGCGAAAAAAGTATGTCCGAATCTTAACTAACGTTTAGAAACTGATTACTATTAATATTTTTAGGCACCGCCGTCGGCATTCACTCAGTGAGGAATTCGAGGATCGGTGACAGGTACCTAATTTGATACCAGTAATAGTCGGTCTACTAAAGGCTTTCGGGACATGATGCTCTCTCGGGATCAGACCCCGTTTCCACGATTGCTGCTCCTTTAGTGACATTGCTGTTCCTCGCAGCGGCTGCCATGCATCCTAAGCATTCAGCACTCCTTCATCCCACGGCCACCGATATGGTTTACCTCTTCAATCGGATGCTTCATTCCGCTACACACAATCATTTCTAGCAACTTGATAGGCTACCCAATCCAGCCCGATTATAAACCAGTGCCCTATTTTAACCCATTAAGCCGTGGAAATTAGACGAGGTGTCAGAGTTTACTATTATGGAAATAATTTTGTTTGAAAGAAATTCTCAAAAATCTAGGAGGCAAAATAGTTGCTACTGCTCGTTTAGGCCACCAGCGTGGGTGTAAAAATCTTGCCACTGCCCATTTGGGTACTTTGTTTATCTTGGATATGCCAAAAAGCCCGAAGGGTTTTTCAAGTGGACTAAGCTGTCCCCATTGGCACAACAGTCCCATGTGAATAGGAAACCCAGCAAACATGGGACGGTTATGCGAATAGGGGCAGTAAGGCTAACCCACAATATTTTTGCATAGGTTCAGCTCTTGGTTATTTCATAAAATATTTGCTAAACCATCAGCTTTACAACAGTTCAGAACCAAAAAACACCCATAGTTGTTAGTGTGCGGTGGTATGGCGCGAAACGAATGAAGCCGGGCGGCATACATGTTCTGGATCCTTTGGAACTGGTGATGATCAAATGCACCGATCTGAATTAAATATTGCTCGTAAGATGAAACTGATTCGTTACTTCAAATCAGAAACATTTCTGGCAATAGACTAAGTCTGTCATTCAATTTAGCTTAGATTCCTATGTACTGCCTATGTTCGCATATCCGTCCTATATTTGCTGGCTTTCCTATACATGTGGGGCAATTATGCGATCATAGGCAGTGCAGATTTGACAATTTTCATGTCGTTTGCAAGAAATGAGTTGCTTTCAAAAAATAGTAGTTATTGTTATTGAAGAGGGAAACAGAACCTATAATGGGATGGAAAGGGCGGTCATCAATATGTATACACAATCAGTACAAAATACCTATCTTTTTGAAATGTACCACTTCGTAAAATTTTACAATAGGACCAATTTATAAACTACTCTTAGAAGAGCTCTATTAGTTTCGGCAGTCCTGTGGGCACCGGATTTATTACGGCTTTCCTCGGTCAACTGAGTTTTGGTGAACTGGCTTTAAAACGATATCACGCACTGATAGGTATAGAAGGTCTAGACTCTGGCATCGCTCATGATCAAGTGATACTGTGGAGTTTTTGGCAGCTTGCAGTAGTCACAAGGGATCTGCTTCACCCAGAGAGCGTTGCGTTGCCGGACTTTCGCTCAGGGTAAGACAATTCAGCAAACACCTGACCATGTTTCCGATCACCTTTTGGATCATATCAAAGTTGGGCTTTTCACTTTACATCACTTTACAGTTTCCCGACACGATGTTCCTGTTAGTGATAACACTCGTGATTATATATATATATAGAGATTCACCATGCACATTTTGAAACAAGTAAGCCCTGTCGAATCCAAACCGGACGCAAAGCTTGCCCCTGCTGGATACTGAAACGGCGTTGCTACACATGGCACAATTGGCACGCACCGAGTTCTGATAAACCCCAAGACATTTCTAGTTGTCGTTACAAAAGTCCATCATCTCCCACTGAAGTGTCCTCTCCGTCAGCTGGAAGCACTGGGCACATCGTCGCATGTTGCTCGCCTCGCGATCCAACTGAGCGTGTTCGGCTTCCTCTTCGCTGTGTTCTACGGCCTTGGCCAGCTTCTGTGGTTGCTCCGGTTCGGTAGGACAGACTCCTACTTGGACTCCTAACCCTTACCGACGGTCGCTTCAGCTGGAACAAATCCTGGAGTTCCGTCATCAAAAGATTCAGACAATCGTCCTGATAAACGAACAACTCATTGTCGTCCTGAATTATTTACACTGCCTGATAGAAAGATTTGCTGGAGGACTCGTTGGAGGGTGCCACAGAAGAAATCGCTGGACATTTTTCGAGAAAAACCAGCTGGAGTATTTTCCGGACGGAGCTGCTGAAAAATTGCGGTAAAATTGCTGGAGCATGTATTCTCCACTCTCCCAGAGGAACTTCAGGTTTTGTTTTTTTCTAACGAAAACAAAGTGACTAGTTCTGACATACTATGTGAAAAAAGGCCAACTATTTTTTTTTGTACCAGCTCACACTCACGCTTTATTTGACGACATTTCTCGGTCTAATTCAATATTATTACGCCAATTAACTCAAATACAAGGTAAATAAATGCTTAGATAACTATGTAATCCATATTTTACTGGACTCAGTTGCGTGAGTTAACGTATTTGTTTGTAAAAATCAATTACACCCTTTTCACATTTTTTACTGGACTGGCCTCCGCACATCTGTTCTATCCATTCACATCTCCTTCCATCTCAAAGCAGCGCTCGCAGGATTTGGAAGTGGATGCAGTGCAAAAAAATCTGATAGTTGCACACTGATCTAAAAAAGTAGATGCATCTATGTCGGCATCTATTGGACGATTTAGATGTGTCGCCCCCCTCGGTCCGGGGTATTGATAGTTTTGTGGTTTGGTGGTTCCGTGGTGGTGGGGCTCTGCCCGCCGGTGGTTCGTGGTGGTTTGGAGGATCGTTTTGTGGTACGACTTGTCACTTGGGTCCCAGGAAAGCCCGAAAACGTGTCGAACCAGAGGGGTAAGACGGTATATATGTGATGTCAGTGCACTCCGATGCACGTTAGTGTCAAAGTTACGTTACAATTAGCGTATGTCATTTGCTCGTTGCAAAGCAAATATGCTGCAACAGGTGAACGGCCGCTGTTGTAGATGGCTTCCTATGAAAATATAGCGACTGGCCGTTGGTTTTTTGGCTATATCTCTCAAACGGTAAGAGATTTGATTTTGGCGTCAAAGAACGAAAGGAAGAACATTAGTTTTTGCGCTAGGAAAAATTTTGTTCAAAATAAGCTTTGATGCAGACGGTACTTTTATCAGCATTTTTAGACGTTTTTTCTCTATGGTAAAAAATTTTCCAAGAAACTTTTTTCTGAATGTATTTTTATTTGATTGCTGAGGTAATTTGGCGTCAATTTCACTCAAAAAGTTTGTTCTACGATGCATAGTTTTTAAAATATGATTTTTTGAAGTTTGGGGTATTTTACAAAATTTTGAAAAATCATGAAATTTCATCTAGCGTTTTCCGGAAAAACAGTACACTATTTTTTGATTTTTTTTAATTCCATGTATGATCATATATCCACGACCTCTACTGCCCCCACTCGCATAACAGTCCCATTTGACTTTTCATCACTTTTGAGTTAACGTTATGAATAGTCATCATTTTTTATGTACTTCCAAAAATACCAATAAAAATTACGAATTTTTATGTCAATGTGTGAAAAAAATACCAAGTTATGAGCGTCCCATATCAAAAGTACCCGCATAACAGTCCCATCATGGATTTTTGTGTTACGTAACACAAAACTGAACAACTTTGTAGTGATTGTAACATTTTTTACAGTTATATATTCATGTGAAAAGCAATCTGTGAAAGTTTCGAGATGATGGAAATATTTTTAAAATTTTGGCGAATTTTCAAAATTTTATATGGAAACAAGTTTTCAAACTTCAAATGCCGTTTTCTCAATTCCTACTTTTTGCAAATGGGACTGTTATGCGAGTGGGGGCAGTCTAGCTCTGGTGAAATTTTCATTGAAATCGGAGACCCTTCGGCCCAAAGTGTTTGATAATAAAAAAAAAATCCCCAGCTGCAACATCTTAATACCAAACGGAAGAACAGCTTGTGTTCAAAAAGGAATGTTTCTACTGAAAAATCACAGAGTGGGATTCGATCCTAGGTCCTCGGCGTGATAATCAAGTAATCTAACCATCACTCCAGGTCCACTCCACCATTCGTCGAATTGTTCATTCGACTTAATGCCACATGCTTCTTCTTCCACAACAAAGGGTTTCGATCAAATGTCCACTCGACCACACGTACTTTCGGCCAAATTTCATTCGACCAAACGTCATTCGACCAAATGTCATTCGACCAAACGTCCTAAAGCCGAAAAAAACAGCCACAAAAGATACTACGTACCAAAATAAATTTCGCGAAAAAGAACCAGATTTTAAAGGAGACGAAATAGTTTTTAGTACGGTACAAGGTACCTTCTTCTTCTTCTTCTTCTTGGCGTAACGTCCTCACTGGGACAAAGCCTGCTTCTCAGCTTAGTGTTCAATGAGCACTTCCACAGTTATTAACTGAGAGCTTCCTCTGCCAATGACCATTTTGCATGTGTATATCGTGTGGCAGGCACGAAGATACTCTATGCCCAAGGAAGTCAAGGAAATTTCCTTTACGAAAAGATCCTGGACCGACCGGGAATCGAACCCGTCACCCTCAGCATGGTCATGCTGAATACCCGTGCGTTTACCGCCTCGGCTATATGGGCTACAAGGTACCTATAAAACGGAAAACTAAACCAAAATTCAGAAAAATAAAAATCCGAGCAAACAGACAAAAACCGGTAATAGACTCTAGAGGAATAAAATTCCATAAATTCAAAACTAAAAGAAAACGTAAACACTAATTGTAAACATTCTTTTTCCTACACCTGTCACCACTATAAACGATACTGATATGGATATGCCTGGCGAAAACAATCTCAACCGGAGCCAACCAAATACAAATTCACGATCTAACAAATAATCCTGGACTCATATCACTACAACTTGGAAACGGCAGAATCAAGATAGAAGCGTACGAAATATTCCACATAGTTGATGCTAAGCCTTTAGAACCAACTTTCAGTAAACTCAGAACGATTGTTAACGACTTGAAGATTTACAAAGTAGAAGACTCTATTATACTATTGAATAAAAAGCTAGACATGATTGAACATTCTTACAGAAAAAAATGTACCCACAGTAAGGTTTCTAGTAAGAAACATAAGAGGACTTTATAATGGTATTGGTAATATGATAAAAGTTATAACCGGAAATTTGGACGATAATGATCTTGTTAAAATTAATACAATATTTGGTTGGAATTTTTTTTTATTGCAGTTGTTTGTAAAAATTATCATATTTTCTATTGCTTGAAAATCAATTATTTATAGGAAATTTTGATTTATTTAGGCACTTTTCGATTTGTTTAATGGATATTTTATAGTTTGTTATAACTTCTACCCCTATCTATTTATTGGCAATTTTGGAATTATTTATGTTTTTTTTAGTTTGTTATGGAGCGTACAATTGGCTGCCTGATTGAAATGAATGTCAGTTATCAAAAATCCACGTGAATGAGAACCACTTTCATAAAACAAAAAAAAAGCATGAAATAAATAATCTCGTAAACGACATTTGCGTAGACATAAGCCGACATAAAACTTGACTATTCTTCTGAAAAATATAGTATGTAAGTTACCTTTCCATAATCTGCATTGTAAAAAAATGATTAGAATTCACAGCTAACACTTGCAAAAAAAAAGTAATACGAAGGTGACTTAAAAGGCAGCTCCACTAGACCAACAGCTTCGAGGATGTTTGATATTAATTTTTTATGCACACATATTGTTTGAGGTATGAAATTAAACACCAAACGCAAACACGTTGAACACGCAGTGGTTCTCTTGATAAGTCACATTCTATCACCACGAGGAAACGAAATGAACTGAAAAAGGAATCACGCAACAGATTATTTAAATAGAATTATTTTGTTAGATTTTGGCGCTGTACTAATTCCGACGCGTTGATAACATGATTAAATAAGGTATGCCTTACACATGTACGGTGATCGGCACAATAAAAAAAATCAATCATATAGTGGTTACAGTTTCAAATCAAAACTATACGCACATGGAATTTGACTTAAAAGTGAATTGGTAATACTTTGAAATATTGTAAATATCTAAGGGAGCGTCCATAAATGGCGTAGCTTTTTAGGGGGAAGGGGAGTAAGGGATTATGTGACGAACCACGTACACTCCCGTTCAAAAGTTTGGGGTCACCCCCTCAAAAACATGTCATTTTTTTAGGCCCATATCTCCGCCAATTTGCGTCCGATTTCAAAACCCTAGGTTTCATTCAAAAGATAATAGGTCAAAGAAACTTTGAACATGATTTAAAAGAAACTTTTTCAAAAAATTTTGTATGTAAAATTAACCCAAAGTTGCCAAATTTTCTAAAAAATGAATATAAACTTACGGCAGTGTCGCTGGAAGTTGGGTCGACCAAATTTTAAGATGAGAGCGGTAATATGACCCATTTTCTATAAGCTTTCAACTGCTTTTTACAGAACTTAGCTAAAAAATCTAGAAAAAAAGTTATTAAGTAAATTAATCCTTGATGTCATCGACCAAAAGTTTGGGGTCACCCCTCAATATGATGTATCGGCCAAAAGTTTGGGGTCACTTTCGTAAAACATGGAAAAGTGATTTGGTGATATCTTCGTCATCTATTGTTCAATTTTGATTATTTTTGGCTCATTTCAAAGATAATTCACTAAATTTACGTTTGATGTCTTTAACTTAACGTATTCAACAATTTTTGTATATAAAAGTGTTATGTAAAGTTAGCACATTTTACCACGCTTCAAAAAATGAGGCAACTCTACGTTAAGTTTTAGTATGTAAATTTCAACAAATATGTGTGGTTCAATGTCTATGCAGTAAGTATCATTCATTTTGTTTCAAATAAGCCAAGAAGAATTAAAATTGAATGAAAGATGACAAAGATATCAACAAATCACTTTTCCATGTTTTACGATAGTGACCCCAAACTTTTGGCCGATACAGCATTTTGAGGGGTGACCCCAAACTTTTGGTCGATGACATCAAGGATTAATTTACTTAATAACTTTTTTTCTAGATTTTTTAGCTAAGTTCTGTAAAAAGCAGTTGAAAGCTAATAGAAAATGGGTCATATTACCGCTCTCATCTTAAAATTTAGTCGACCCAATTTCCAGCGACACTGCCGTAAGTTTATATTCATTTTTTAGAAGATTTAGCAACTTTGGGTTAAGTTTACATACAATTTTTTTTGAAAAAGTTTCTTTTAAATCATGTTCAAAGTTTCTTTGACTTATTATCTTTTGAATGAAACCTAGGGTTTTGAAATCGGACACAAATTGGCGGAGATATGGGCCTGAAAAAATGACATGTTTTTGAGGGGGTGACCCCAAACTTTTGAACGGGAGTGTATGTTAAAATTATTACTATCCAACCTGTATATGGTACGGGACAATATGCTACGATGGGGAGGGGGGTAAAAGCCGGTCAAAAATGCTATGAAATTTATGGACGCTCCTTTAGTGTATATAACAGAACATATCTCCAGCAAGAATATCGAAAGCAGCCCCTATTTCAATTACGCTTTTTGCATAGTCATACCCATCGCAAAATCAATCGAATCGTCTGACTGTTAATTTTAGTGTGTTAATTCGTGTGTCTTAGTGATCGACAACGGCATCCTACTTAATAAATATAACTATCTCTTAATAATATAACTCTATCCCGTCTGCACACCTCTCTCTTAATAATATAACTCTATCCCGTCTGCACACCTCCTCGCAACACGACCGTACCGCTGCTGTTTGCAAATTTCTTGCATACGATCCCGTCCACTGCTACACGCAGAAAAATGAGGCTTGTTTAAAACAATAAAACACATGCACGGTGTCAAAATTTTGATTATTATCGAACTTTCATGTACCTCGGATTTTTCTTCATAGAATGTTAGAATTTCGGCTATAATGTATAAATGCAAAATTTGAAAATATTCTATCGGGGAAAATTTGAGTTAGGTGAGTTTTTGGCTATTTTTCATACTAAAAATCAATAACTACTATTTTAGTCCAAAAAACGTCCCATACAAAATGTATGGAAAAATGTTCACCGATGAAGTATTTTCTAGTTGTCCGATTATGACTATATAGCCCAAAAACTAATCATTTTCGAAGAAAAATCCGAGGTACATGAATGTTCGATAATAATCGAAATTTTGACACCGTGGCATGGTTGATTTTCAAACTGACCATTTACTTATTTCAAAGTTATATTTCTTTGGTCTTACGTAGAGTTTATCGATCAAAACAACCAATTCCCATCATTTGTTTCAACAAAATGAGAACCACAAACATGACCGGAAGCACTCACACAACTTTAAAATTCTTACCCCAACATCGCCACAACGAAGAAAGTGTAGCAAATCTATCACTCCAACTTCCAAGTGCACACAGAAAAATGAGGCTTATTTAAAACAATAAAACACATAGTTGATTTTCAAACTGACCATTTACTTATTTCAAAGTTATATTTCTTTGGTCTTACGTAGAGTTTATCGATCAAAACAACCAATTCTCATCATTTGTATCAACAAAATGAGGACCACAAACATGACCGGAAGCACTCACACATCTTTAAAATTCTTACCCCAACATCGCCACAACAAAGAAAGTGTAGCAAATCCATCACTCCAACTTCCAAGTGCAGTTTTGGCCGTGATGGATAACACGCTGGCACTCAAGACAACAGCCACAAAAAGTTGGTCGGTTTCGCCTTCTTTTTTTTTTTTTATTCGTTCTCGCTTCCATCCGCTCGACGAGTGTCTTAAAAAAGATTTCCGAGCTGCCGCGGGAGCAGCCATCACCAACACAATCACAATCCGGCATTGTTAGAGACAAAAGTGCAGAGTTGTTTAAAACAATTTGGTATTTTATGTTGAAACTATCAAATCTGTGTTTGTTCTAACAAACTGTCAAAAATTTCGGCAAATGAAAATATTTGTATTATCAAACAATGGAACAGTTCAGTTTTAACTAGAAATCAGTTTGTCGTTATAGCAAACTGAAAATTGCTTGATTTGAACTAGAATTTAATTGTGTTCACAATTTATTTTTCTACGTGCACCGTTGCAGACCAGCAGGATCATTACTGCTGTTTCACCACCGTGTTTTGCACATTTTTTGACCACGATGACGTCGATTTGTCATTCATGCGCTAACGAAATTACCGACTTGCGTGTAACTTGTCGTGGGTTCATTTCATCCAGCTTGTTGCAATATCGCTTCATTTGCGTTCGATGAGGTGATGGATACCCGACTAGAAAATTGTAACAAAAATATAACATAATCCTAACAAATCATGATATTTTTTACTCATTGTGATATAATCATGATCAACATCCTTGGTATTTTCAAAATACTATAACTCAATTATATCACATTATGTTATAAATGTTATTACATAACTCATTGTATTATAATTTAGTTTTTAATCTTCGACATTTGGGAAATATTGTAACAAAATTATATCAAATTATGATAGAAACCAACAATCTTGAGGCTAAAATTCATATCACATTTTGTTATAATTTTGATATGATTATAACAAAATAGGTTATAATCTTGATAAGGCCAGTGTACTTTTTGTAACAATTTTCGTTATTTTAACATCATCCTGCAGCTACTTTATAACATAATAAGTTAGAGAAAATTATTATAACATCATAATACAATATGATACAAACTTGATATAATTTTCTAGTCGGGTAACGAGCAGCTTTCTTTAAGGAGAAACTTCAAAAAGGGCGGCCAGAATAGGGCACTGCATTGTTTTGATTTTGTATGGGGTTTTGATGTTTCTTGGCCTTGTTGTTTACAAAATTTCTGTAAGAGTGAAAGAGAAGGAATGAATTTCATGCAGTGCCCTATGGCCGACTTGGTCCCCTACTCACGTTTTCAAGAGCACCAATCTTGAAAATTCGTTAACAAACGCTCTCGATTTGAAAAAGCTGCCTCTTTTTGCAAGTGAGCAAAGCCAGGATAAACAATGGTGTTGTTAAATAGATAATGGAATTTGGTTATCTTGATTATTCCATTTTTTTCAATCAAGACAAACTCCAGCTCGTTTCCCTCTTCTTGTGAAACGTTTCCCGACCATTTATATAAACATTGCTTCTCCTGCATCAATTCCTGTGTTCGTCACCACCAACCTTACCACTGAATCATCCTCATCCCATATCATTTTCAACCCTCGAAATGCCCAAACTATTTTGTTTTTCATGGTTTAAATACTAGTTTGATCACACCATTCCCATGGTGCATTGGTGGAGCAGATGAGAAAGCAACGGATTTGGACTTGATCAGGAACTCGGAGGACAACAGCTAGAATCTGGATGAAGTAGCAAAAAAGCAACTTTAATGGAAGCGAAGGAAGTTAGAACAGAACAGAAGATAAACATTTTTTTTTTCTTTTTTCTTTGTCTCACTTTTGACAACTTTCGCTCCAGAGACTTGGTACGATATTTCAAAGTTGGCCGTATATCAGCCGAATAATTCGCCAAAAGTGGCTTTTGAGCAGCTCTATAAGAGGATATACAGGGGATACTCAAAATAACTGGGACAGGTAAAATTTTCAATTTAAAAAAAATGTTCAACTCGCTATAACTTTTCGAAAAGGGCATCAAATAGGGTGCGGGCACCGCCCAAGTAACCATTAAGCCGTAAAAATGGCATTAAGTCGGCTCTATTGTCGAATGTAGAACCTGTCTAACAGAGCTAATTGGTTCTATATCCTCTTATAGAGCTGCTCAAAAGCCACTTTTGGCGAATAATTCGGCTGATATACGGCCAACTTTAAAATATCGTACCAAGTCTCTGGAGCGAAAGTTGTCAAAAGTGAGACAAAAAAAAGAAAAAAAAATGTTTATATTCTGTTCTTTTCTAACTTCCTTCGCTTCCATTGAAGTTGCTTTTTTGCTACTTCATCCAGATTCTAGCTGTTGTCCTCCGAGTTCCTGATCAAGTCCAAATTCGTTGCCTTTCTCATCTGCTTCACCAATGCACCATGGGAATGGTGTGATCAAACTAGTATTTAAACCATGAAAAACAAAATAGTTTGGGCATTTCGAGGGTTGAAAATGATATGGGATGAGGATGATTCAGTGGTAAGGTTGGTGGTGACGAACGCAGGAATTGATGCAGGAGAAGCAATGTTTATATAATGAAACTACCCGCGACGTCCATACGTCTATGGAGTGGACGTCCGTACGCCCTTAACTAACTCACCTCGGACTATTAAACTCTCAGGGTCGGCCTTATCGCACTAAGGGATACTTACGCTGCATGAAATGGCAACATTCTAATAAGATACACCTCTTATCACCTCTAAGCACATGTAAACTAACAATTTAATTCGATACATACAAAATTCTTTTATTCAACGGTTTAGCTACACTTTTTCTCTGACTCACTGCTTTTCCGGATCCTTGGCAACCGTAGCGATCTGCGTCTGTGGCGTTCGTCGTAGCTTGACCGGGTACGTAGTTCCCCATCCAATGAAAAGGGGGGGGGGGTCGTTGGGGTTCTTCGGTATTACAGGAGCTCTTGATACAGCCGTGTGGTAACGGACGGCACTCTGGCACTTTGGAAAGCGGTGCGAACACCAAACTTCTAATGACGGTAGTGTAAATCTTATAGAACACTTTAGGATCGTATGTCCCGAAATTGGCTTGGAGGAACTGATTTGCCTTCTTCACTATATCCGACAACGCTGCTCGGCTGCGAGGCACAACTCTTTCACAATTAGCAGACCGACTTTATGCAACGAGTCACTAAAAATATAACTTTTAAAAAACACTCCGTTCTGATAAACTTTCCGGCCACGAATAAGAGACTGTTCTAGGGGCAGAGCCCGCTTATATCCTCGATCGGTAAACCATTTCCAGCACGCCTTACGCATCAACACGCGCCTGGCGATTCCATCAGTTACATCAGCTTCTCAGCAGTCGCCGGTTGAAAAGCAGAGTCTTTTTCCCTACTCTAGAGCGCCCTATCGGTTCTAACGAACAACATGTGCTGTTTTTTTTATTCGAACAAAGTTAAGCTTTATACAAACTAGCTCGTCTTTTGACGTTTTCACCTACTTCTGTCGTTTTTCTTTTTTTTTTTAATTTTATTTACAATACATTTTCTAGTTCCTTTATGTCAAACCTGAATCAAAAGTCTAGCAATTAAGGATTAGAGGTGTAAACTTCGTTGAAGGTTACAATATCTCTCTCCTCAGGGAAAAAAATTACAAAGGTTTGTAATTTTTTTATTTTCATGTTGATCAGTTTTAATTAATAATGTCATCTTCTTGCATAGGGTACTTGCGGTCCGGATATTTTTAGCAGTTAGATATACACATTGTTCTCGAGTCAATCTAATTACCATTTGTTTTTCGGAGACATTCAACCACTCCACACATTATTGCCATTGAGAAAATACTCTCTCGATTAGCAGTTTACCGTATTAAGCCCTCATTGAAAGGCAATTGAAAGATCCTTAACTGTCCTATATCCACTAGCATTCATCCTCATTAACATACACTATTTTGTTGGGCCCAACTTAACATACATTCTTCCACACGCACTCATACTCTCATGCACGCTTTATACCTAGCTAAACTAATTTTATTCTAATTTACTACTAACTGTACAATTTTCTTAGGTAGAGTTCTAGACGTGTCGTCTGGGAACTCTGGTCGAAGGCGACATTCTGCCTTTCGGTCAACTATTTTTTTTAATTTAAGAAACTAAAATCAGTGCTAAATTGCTTTGTTTTCGAAAATCTATTGTTGATTTCGAACTCGAGATACTCAATTCACATTTGACATATCAAATTAAACTGTCAGAGGTGCTATATGGTTATTTCCACTATGGTTATATTTGCCATGATGATAATAATAATGAAAATTAATAAGTTTTTCATCCCAGCACTACTGTTCTTGTTTCAGGAGCAAGCAGACCATAGAATATTTGCTCATGACCAATATATGAACCTATCCTGCTCCAATGCATGTTTAGAAGACGAGCCAAATCGAGCTGTGAACCGTAGGAAATCAAACGGCTGTTGAAAAGAGATGGGTTGCCTAAAAAAATTGAAACAAAATAATGCTAACTTCTACATGAAATGGTGTCATTCTGGTTCCGAAGAGGATAATCCTATGCATCGACCGTTTGGACGCTGATCGAGGTGTGGTGGTTTACGAGTTATGATTTGATCATTAAACGATCTCATCCGAGCTTGAATGGAGTAAAAGCTATGTTGATATTTCTTACGAATTGGATTTCGTGAAAAGTGCTCTTTTCGACTATTCAGATTGTAAGATCCTTTGTAATTATCGTTAGTAACGAGGTTTTGCTGAAGTTTGGAGCACTCGGGCCCCACGTTGGGCGCCAATTGAAACTACCCGCGACGTCCATACGTCTATGGAGTGGACGTCCGTACGCCCTTAACTAACTCACCTCGGACTATTAAACTCTCAGGGTCGGCCTTATCGCACTAAGGGATACTTACGCTGCATGAAATGGCAACATTCTAATAAGATACACCTCTTATCACCTCTAAGCACATGTAAACTAACAATTTAATTCGATACATACAAAATTCTTTTATTCAACGGTTTAGCTACACTTTTTCTCTGACTCACTGCTTTTCCGGATCCTTGGCAACCGTAGCGATCTGCGTCTGTGGCGTTCGTCGTAGCTTGACCGGGTACGTAGTTCCCCATCCAATGAAAAGGGGGGGGGGGTCGTTGGGGTTCTTCGGTATTACAGGAGCTCTTGATACAGCCGTGAGGTAACGGACGGCACTCTGGCACTTTGGAAAGCGGTGCGAACACCAAACTTCTAATGACGGTAGTGTAAATCTTATAGAACACTTTAGGATCGTATGTCCCGAAATTGGCTTGGAGGAACTGATTTGCCTTCTTCACTATATCCGACAACGCTGCTCGGCTGCGAGGCACAACTCTTTCACAATTAGCAGACCGACTTTATGCAACGAGTCACTAAAAATATAACTTTTAAAAAACACTCCGTTCTGATAAACTTTCCGGCCACGAATAAGAGACTGTTCTAGGGGCAGAGCCCGCTTATATCCTCGATCGGTAAACCATTTCCAGCACGCCTTACGCATCAACACGCGCCTGGCGAATCCATCAGTTACATCAGCTTCTCAGCAGTCGCCGGTTGAAAAGCAGAGTCTTTTTCCCTACTCTAGAGCGCCCTATCGGTTCTAACGAACAACATGTGCTGTTTTTTTTTTATTCGAACAAAGTTAAGCTTTATACAAACTAGCTCGTCTTTTGACGTTTTCACCTACTTCTGTCGTTTTTCTTTTTTTTTTAAATTTTATTTACAATACATTTTCTAGTTCCTTTATGTCAAACCTGAATCAAAAGTCTAGCAATTAAGGATTAGAGGTGTAAACTTCGTTGAAGGTTACAATAAATGGTCGGGAAACGTTTTACAAGAAGAGGGAAACGAGCTGGAGTTTGTCTTGATTGAAAAAAATTGAATAATCAAGACAACCAAATTCCATTATCTATTTAACAACACCATTCCGATAAACATGCCAACAACAAAAATAATCCCATTTCGTCAATCCCGTCCGACATGGATGTTTAAAATGTATTGCCCAAGTAACCATTAAGCCGTAAAAATGGCATTAAGTCGGCTCTATAGTCGAATGTAGAACCTGGCTAACAGAGCTAATTGGTTCTATGTCTTCTTATAGAGCTGTTCAAAAGCCACTTTTGGCGAATTATTCGGCTGATATACGGCCAACTTTGAAATATCGTACCAAGTCTCTGGAGCGAAAGTTGTCAAAAGTGAGACAAAGAAAAAAGAAAAACAATATAATGTTTATCTCCTTTTCTTTTCTAACTTCCTTCGCTTGCATTCAAGTTGCTTTTTTGCTACTTCATCCAGATTCTAGCTGTTGTCCTCCGGGTTCCTGATCAAGTCCAAGTCCGTTGTCTTTCTCATCTGCTCCACCACCCAAGTAACCATTAAGCCGTAAAAATGGCATTAAGTCGGCTCTACAGTCGAATGTGGAACCTGGCTAACAGAGCTTATTGGTTCTATGTCTTCTTATAGAGCTGTTCAAAAGCCACTTTTGGCGAATTATTCGGCTGATATACGGCCAACTTTGAAATATCGTACCAAGTCTCTGGAGCGAAAGTTGTCAAAAGTGAGACAAAGAAAAAAGAAAAAAAATTGTTTATCTTCTGTTCTTTTCTAACTTCCTTCGCTTCCATTGAAGTTGCTTTTTTGCTACTTCATCCAGATTCTAGCTGTTGTCCTCCGAGTTCCTGATCAAGTCGAAATCCGTTGCCTTTCTCATCTGCTCCACCAATGCACCATGGGAATGGTGTGATCAAACTAGTATTTAAACCATGAAAAACAAAATAGTTTGGGCATTTCGAGGGTTGAAAATGATATAGGATGAGGATGATTCAGTGGTAAGGTTGGTGGTGACGAACGCAGGAATTGATGCAGGAATGAAGCAATGTTTATATAAATGGTCGGGAAACGTTTCACAAGAAGAGGGAAACGAGCTGGAGATTGTCTTGATTGAAAAAAAAAATGGAATAATCAAGATAATCAAATTCCATTATCTATTTAACAACACCATTCCGATAAACATGCCAACAACAAAAATAATCCCGTCCGACATGGATGTTTAAAATGTATTGATCATGACCGACTCGAGTCTGTTTTGGTCGAAATCTATTTTATTGATATAAACGTCATGTGCTCCAAGCCCTGTGACAGCACTGACAAACTTCTTTACAGCTTGTAGGCTTTATAAAGGCTTACAGGGCTTAATTTAGTTCTTACTGGTTATAGTGCCTATAAGCATTAGGAATGCTTATATAGAGCTACTTAGCACTGAAAAACTGTTTAATGGCCGTTATAATGCTTAGTGGTTACCTGGGCAATGCACCATGGGAATGATGTGATCAAACTAGTATTTAAACCATGAAAAACAACCTCGAAGGTTGAAAATGATAAGGGATGAGGATGATTCAGTGGTAAGCTTGGTGGTGACGAACGTAGGAATTGATGCAGGAGAAGCAATGTTTATATAAATGTTCGGGAAACGTTTCAGAAGAAGGGGGAAACGAGCTGGAGTTTGTCTTGATTGAAAAAAAAATGGAATAATCAAGATTACCAGATTCCATTATCTATTCAACAACGCCATTCCGATAAACATTCCAACAACAAAAATAATCCCGTTACACCAAACCCGTCCGACATGGATGTTTAAAATGTATTGATCATGACCGACTCGAGTCTGTTTTGGTCGAAATCTATTTTGATTGATATAAACGTCATGTGCTCCAAGCCCTATGACAGCACTGACAAACTTCTTCACAGCTTGTAGGCTTTATATAGGCTTACAGGGCTTATTTTAGTTCTTACTGGTTATAGTGCCCATAAGCATTAGGAATGCTTATATAGAGCTATTTAGCACTGAAAAGCTGTTTAATGGCTGTTAGAATGCTCAGAACAGTGCTTAGTGGTTACTTGGGTAATAATATGTCAACGAGGAAGCTGATGTACAATCAATAATGGAACATATTTCAATGGAATATGAAAATAACAGGTAATAAAATACACATAAGCCGGGGCCCGTAGCGTAGTGGCTACACGTGGATGGTCATGGGTTCGAACCCAGCCCCGGCACTTCGTCAGTTGCTCTTCCCCCCGAGAGCGGCTGGCACTTGACCGTCTTCTGAGCTCCACACGGTGTCAAAATTTCGATTATTATCGAACATTCATGTACCTCGGATTTTTCTTCGAAAATGATTAGTTTTTGGGCTATATAGTCATAATCGGACAACTAGAAAATACTTCATCAGCGAAAATTTTTCCATACATTTTGTATGGGACGTTTTTTGGACTAAAATAGTAGTTATTGATTTTTAGTATGGAAAATAGCCAAAAACTCACTTACTCAAATTTTCCCGATAGAATATTTTCAAATTTTGCATTTATACATTATAGCCCAAATTCTAACATTCTATGAAGAAAAATCCGAGGTACATGAAAGTTCGATAATAATCAAAATTTTGACACCGTGCTCCATAGCTCAAATGGACCCGAATAATACGATATTGGCGAAACGGCAACTCATAATGGACCCCCAATCGAACCGGAAAAGGAACAAGAACCACACATCAACATCCTCGTGCTCATCATTCTACCATGGACAGGGTAGAAATTGACAGCAGCGCAAAGGCTGCCACACGCATACCAGGAACCTACATATTATCGAACTTGCATGAACCTAAAATCTTTTTCCATAGGGTTTCAGCTTATGGTCTAACCTTTCAGAAAAGCCTTTGTTCAAAATATTCTATCGGTAAAAATTGAAATAAATCAAGTTTGAAGATTTTCTATCAAATGAGGTATATTCAGAGCATAATTTTGTATATCATACCGAACTGCAAACAACAAGGCATCGTGTGTGACCTGTCACAGACCCGATGGTCTCTTCTTAGTTTTATAAACATTATATTCACTTGTCATTTGTCCGGCATCTGTGTTATATGATCAGCCCAAGGGGGTCTGCCGTGGTTAATTAGTTCATTTTTTTTCTATTTTGTGGGCTTCGTGGTCATGCGGTTAGTGGTGGTAAACGTTTAGGTGTATATGTAGTAAGTCATGGAGTGAGACTCGGAAATAAACTTTTCGTGAAACGAAAAATTCCTAACTAGCTTCTGTGTGTTGTCGGTTATATGATGATAGTAATATTCAGTCCGTTCAGCGTCTGGCTGAAGACGGTGTGAGTTGCCATATTTATTTAATATTTTAAGTTACTTGAACATTCGCCGGTGCGATTGCCATACCAGCCATCTTCTTTACCCCTACCGAAATATCGCAGCTTTTTCCATCAGACTTTATTTACGTGGTTAGCTTAAGTTATGCCATCGTCCTGCTATCAATTGGGTGGAAAACAACTAAGAAGCATTAAGGAGGGCAGCAATGTGTGTGTGATGAGGCACACAGTATACCAGAAGATGAGGCACGCTATTTAACACTGTAAACTTCAATTTTGGACGTCAACTTGTGAGGTCATCCTTATCGTCCTTTTACTTGGATGAAATTGATGAGGAGTAATCGATCGTTCAAAAAGTCGTTTTTGAACATATTATTTTCAAAAACCCGTATTTTAGTGAAAAATTGAAGTTGCTTTATGAAAATTTCACTGCAACGTTAGAAAATATAGGATATGATGTGGTCGAAATTTGAACAATTGTAATCCAGTGATTTGGGCCACAACCATCGTCAAAGTTGAAGTACTTATTTGGATGCCCACAGTTTTCAATCCGTATTTATTTATTTATTTATTTCGTCAACCGTTTGTAGACTACATGCATACATAATTTGTTCTATATTCTATTGTATCGTACAGAGTTGAAATATTGTTTTTACGTTACGCGAGACATGGTCAAGTCGATAGATTCGTAATGCTTATTATAAATTAACATCATTCTATTGATTGGGCTGAATTTCGCATAATTTGTACGATGATGACTGATCGCAAATATGTTTCGATTTCTTAATTGTCGAGTCGGAGTATAAAAATTAAAACAGAATAGCAGATTGCTGCAATCTACACGTTGCGAAACAATGTCATTTACAAATGTTATCATAGCATATTCACGACGTTCCTTTAAAGTTTGTATGTTTATTAGCATACAACGTGATTCATAAGAAGGAAGTGGAAAAGTTGTCCATCTCAGTTTACGTAGAGCAAATAGCAAAAATTTTTTCTGCACCGATTCTATGCGTTCTTCATGAGTTTTCATAAATGGGGACCAAACAATACCTACTACAATATTCAAGAATCGATCTCACATAAGAAATGTACAATGTTTTGATAGTGTATGGATCGTTAAAGTTGATAAATCGCTTTATAAACCCCAGCATGTTGGTAGCTTTATGAATTATTGTATTGTAATGATCGATAAAACTCATTTTAGTATCTAAGATCACACCTAAGTCTCTAACTCTTTCACATCGTTCAACGATTTGATCCCCTAAGGTCACACTAGTTATATGCTGGTTCCTTTTTCTACTAAAGGTGATAGAATTACATTTTTTAACGTTTAACTGAAGCAAACTTTTATTACACCATATGTAGAACAAACGTATTTCGTTTAGATATATACTAGTGTCTTCTTCACTTTTGATTTCCATGAAAATCTTCATATCATCTGCATAAATTAATATCTTTGAATGCTTGAATATATAATATGCGTCGTTCACATATGAAATGAAAAGAAGAGGACCTAAATGTGAACCCTGGGGGACACCAGACGTTACATTAATGGGTTTAGATTTGCTACCTTCGAAACGTACTGTTTGTTGTCTATTTGTTAAATATGATTGAATCCAAGAAAGCAGTTTATCATCAATTCCTATTTTCGAGAGTTTGAACAGCAATAAAGGGATATCTATGCGGTCAAAAGCTTTACTAAAATCAGTATATAGAGCCTCCACATAATTGCCGTGGTCCATAGCATTTACTGTGAAATTTACAAACTCTAGCAGGTTAGTTGCAGTTGAGCGGCCCTTGAAAAACCCGTGTTGAGAATTCGTTATTCTGTTTTTCACTTGATTAAACATTTTTTTTATTAACAATGGATTCAAACAGTTTTGGGATACAAGAAATAATTGCAATTCCACGGTAATTTCGTATGTCGGACTTTTTTCCCGATTTGTATATAGGGATTAAAAATGAGTTTTTCCAAATACTGGGAAATGCAGATAATTCAAGGGACATGTTAAATAGCCAAAATAGAGGAGATGTCAACTCAATTGCAAGAGTTTTCATAAATACTGGGGGAATTCCGTCCGGTCCTGATCCTTTTGAAGCGTCCAAACTTTTTAAACTTGTTAAAACGTCCTCCACATTGATATAACTTACATGGACATCTCTTGAAAATGAGGGCATGAATGAAAAATATTCTAGATCACGATCATTCTCGGAGAAAGTCGTATAGATATCTTGGAAAAATATAGCGTAGAGATCGCAAATCTCCTTAGAGGTTTCAGCCGTTTTTTCATCTAATATCATTTTTGAGGGGAAATTACTTGATTTTGATTTAGTCTTAACATAATTGAAGAAATTTTTTGGACAAGACTTGATTTCGTTCTCAGTTTTCGCATTATACTCTTCGAGTGTTATATTGAATTTTTTGCGAATAATCAGACTTTCGCGACGAAATTGAAGTCGCCCCGAAATCGTACTTTTCTGTCATCTCCGACAGCTTTTCGCTTCCTATCCAAGATTCAGGCGAAATCAGCTTGGTTTGTTGTGAAAACAAGATCAGCTGATGGTTGCCGAACAATAAGGATGAACGTAAACTCGGATGTCCAGCTGATTTTGTTGTGTAAACATGATCAGCTGGTAGACAGAGAACAATGAGAGAAAATGGTAAACATTGAGACGGCCGGCGAAATCTGTCATTAGATCGGGCGAATTGCTAATGAGCAGCAACAGAGAGCGACAGCGAAACCGACAGCGAAATCGGAGAACGACGAAATTTATTGCACTGAAGTCTAAGTGGATAAAAAAATCGCAATACTGATGGCTGTATTTAATTGGTCACATATTTCCAAATATTTTTGTAGATTTTCATCAGTGTTATTCTTCTTATAAATTTTGTGAGCTTTTTGCTTCCGGTTTCTTAAATTTATGATATTTTTGTTGAACCAGACTGGATGTTTAAAATTTCCATGACGCCTTTTCATTTTAGTAGGAACTTCTTTGTCGATTATTTCATATAATATTTTATAGAAGGTACCAACCGCATTTTCAATATTATCTTCACTTTTCAAGATTGATTGCCAGTCTACCACATTTAATTTATGCTTTATGTTGTCATAGTTTGCTTTATGGTATTCGAATACTTCCTCATATTCATAGTCATTAGATCTCGGAATGTTGTGGACGAATAGAGAATATTCTATGGCAGTATGAAATGCTTCATTTTTCCATAGAGGAAAAACACATGCATTAACGCAGAAATCCTCGTTAACATTGGTCAATAATAAATCCAGGTAACAATTTTGTTGATTTTTTACATTATTTATTTGATTTAATCCCATAATGGCAATTTTGTCGAACACAAATTGTAATGTTTCGTTGTCCCCAACAACTGGTAACAAAATACCTTCGTTGTCTATGTCTGGTATAAAATCAGCATTGCGTTGATTAAAATCACCGTATATGCAGTGGTGGAAAGCATCATGCGCTTGACGTGGTTTTTGGTTCGCATCAAACACAATCTTTGCTCACGCGCTCGCGAACCTAAAAAGAGAGAACGGTTCACGATTTCCCGGATCGACGAACCAACACAAAACAAATGTCGAACGAGCAGAATCGCAGTTGGTTCGCCAGAAGGATCACAATGTAGAACACTTGGTTCGTTGCCATTTTTTGTACACTTAATGGTAATTAGTTGGGTGTTTTTTGATTATACTGGTCAGATACCATTCCAATAAATGATATCGATGAAAAAGTTTACCAACATTTGATTTCATTACAGAAATATCGGCCGCGAACCTCTAAAATAAAAATAGCATCGCGCTTGCAAAAGATGCGATGCACTCGTTGGCGTTCGTGTCGTACGATCGTGAGCCATAGACGTACGAACACCATCGCACAGCAAAGGTTTGCGATGAGATGGCATCTTTTTGTAGCGCGTAAGCACACGTTCGCGATCCATTTCCACCACTGCGTATATGTGGAGTTTTATTTCTGGGGGTAGCTGTGATAAAATTTCGTCAGCGTTAGCGAAAAAGACTTCATATGCCGTTTTATTTGCAAAATCTGGAGGAAAATAAACTGATGCAAATACATGTGTTTCACCCGCAATACAAGTTTTAACCCAAACATGTTCAAACTCCTTAACTTTCGATGAGTTTATCAATTCCGAGTTGAATTTAGAGGACACCGCAATAACAACTCCACCTCCTGACTTTCTTTGTGACAATTGTAAATTGCGGTCGTCTCGAAAAACATTAAAATCACTTCCAAAAACTTCTTCACTTTTTATGCCTTCATCCCAACTTGTTTCAGTACCGAGAACAACTGAAAAAGATGAACTTAATAAATTTTTATGAATCTGCTTTATTTTCAACGAGCTTCTCATACGATTAAAATTTTGACAGTATATTAGAATTTCATTGGTATGAGATTGAGAAGAAGTTTTTGAAAGATTGTCATTATTGATTGCGTTAATACCTGAAGATATCTGACAACATTCTGTCAACAGGAACACGATGAGCAATGATTACTGAAAGAATTCCGCATCGCCGGGCCTAATGTCCTATTACAGCTGGTAGAAGAACTCGTTTGCGGGAGTTGGCAGTCTGCACGAATCGGATTTAAGATCTCACCTCTATGGAACTTTACGCCTCGGTGCGCCGAAGGTGGCTTTGAGAATGCTACTTTCGCTGCTGCTAGCAGGTCCTTATCCAGTGGAAGAGTTTGCGCATCATGATGGCGGGAATGGTTTTTTGTGCTCCTGTTAATATTGTGGCGGGACGGGCGAAGTCTAGTGGTGTCATCGTCAATATTGCTTCGATGTCTGTCGTCATGATTATAGTTATGAAAATAGCTTGGCGGTGATTCATTGTTGTTTGTTGCCATTTTCCTTTGGCGATTTTTTAACATTTTTCTTCTATTCTTTGCTTTATCGGCAGCTTTTTGCTGTAGTTTACGACGTTGCTTCCGTTCATCATAGTCAGTCCAGTCATTTCTCCAGATTGTTTTAGATCCTAAGGTTCGCCATCCTGATTGGGCTTTGGGTGAGCTCTTTACAAAAGTTGGATCGCGATTCAGCTCATTAGCCAAACTGTCTGGTATTGACCATAATGAAGCACCAGTGCAGCAGAAAAGCCGACGTCAATTCGTTCCATTCCATGTTCAGTTCTAAGTTTTTAATAAACATTGTTTATTAAACAATTAATATTGTATGACGCGTTTACTTAAATTTCCGTACATTAGTTATTTATGATATGATATCCCACTCGTAACACATAGTGTATTACGCGTAATCCGTTACAAACATATGTCAATTAATAGACAATTGTCTATAATTGTCAACTTAAGTTTTGTGTATGAATTGACTACAATGATGGTGTAATATATGATCATGGTGTGAAATAGAATCAAGGTGTCACACACAATATGAATTCCCAATATGGGGTTTCAACATGCTGTGGCCATTTTTATTAAAAAGCTTTTATAAATTGACCAGTTGATTATCCGATCCGAGGACTGAAACGTCGGCGAAGATAAGAAACAATCAACGCTAAAACCAAAGACTGCCTAAGCCGAAATCCGAAATTGAGGGTTTGACTCTTTGGATGCACTGAATGTTGAATTTTTCGGCTAAACAGTCAACAAACTCTTTCAACAAATCATTTGGTTAGTTCAACAGACACAGAACGAACAAATATTTTTCCTTTAAAGATGACAAGAAACATTGCCGAAACGTAAACAAACGCATACCAGGAACCTAAGTATTATCAAACGTGCATGAACCTAAACTCTTTATTTGGCATTTCACACCGTCTTCTGCCAGACGCTGAACAGACTGAATACCGCCATATAACCACTATATAACAGACAAGACACAGAAGCTAGTTAGGAATTTTTCGTTTCACGAAAAGTTTCTTCAGAGTCTTACTACATATACACCTAAACGTTTACCACCACTAATCGCGTGACCACGAAGTCCACAAAATAGAAAAAAAAATGAACTAATTAACCACGGCAGACCCCCTTGGGCTGATCATATATGATTTATTTCAATTTTTACCGATAGAATATTTTGAACAAAGGCTTTTCTGAAAGGTTAGACCATAAGCTGAAACCCTATGGAAAAAGATTTTAGGTTCATGCAAGTTCGATAATATGTAGGTTCCTGGTATGCGTGAGGGGACGTGATTCTTGTTTGAGAAATCCACTTAGGAACAATCCACTGCCTTAACATAGCAAAAGCCGCAGAAGTAAATTTCGATGGCTTAGGTGGTCCACTACTAGTATACCCAAACCCTGTTACATTTAAGCTAGGAACAACGCGTCTCGTTGACTGTTCACATTTTTTTCACGCTAAAACCGCTCAGCACCTAAAATGTGTAAAACCTACTTAGTGATGTCGCAAATTAATCGATTATCCCAACTAATCGAATTTGGTTCGATTATTTTATCGATTAGTATAAAAAACTCATGGCATTTAGACTATCCACTAACTCCATTTATCCAAGATCGATGGGCTAGATCGTTTCGTAACTTTTTTCAATGTAAATAATTCATAATTAATCAAATGCAAGGTCATTTTCAAAGTTGGCAAAAATATTGCAATTCATTAAAGACTATTAGATAATTCTACGATAATCGCTCTCCAGCCCATAATCTTACCCAAAGATTTATTATTGAATTTTAAATACGCTACACCCCTATTATTTCAAATATTTCTCCTCAGAAATTCACTAGAGACATCTTCCGGAATTCAGACATCTCCCAGAAATATTCTTCTGTAACAGCGCCCGTTCGCTCGTTGCAACGCTTTTTGGTTGCAAGTCCGCTAATTGCAAAATTTGACAAGTGTTTGCATTTAAAAAGCAATAAAGTGTCAAATTTGTGCTGTCAGTCATGCTGGCCGTGCATTTCGATGCACTTTGAGCATGAGCATGAGCATGATTGACCGCCCGCGGTTGCTCCTCTGCTATTGCAAGGACAACTGCATTTACACAAAGAACCAACAGATGATGCTTGGGATTAGCTTTCTCTTCATTGTGTAAATGCTGCAATCCCAATACATTTCAATAAGCAATACCAGCGCCAGCCGCGTCCGAATGCAGGTCAATTGGCTTCTTTAGTGGTGTTGAGATAATTCCATATTCTGAATCTGCATGCCAAACTGAGCCGAAATCCAAATTTTCATCAATTTTGGTGCCCGGGAACCTATTTAAAAATCAATTTGAAATTTGTATGGGAGCGATTTGTCGAATCACCCCTCGTCGAATTTTGTACTGAGCGGAGCTGTCAAGCAGTTGCCCAGCTGTCAAAAGGTGATTTCAAAAAATCTCTTTGAAATTGATTTTAGATACCAAAATAAAGTTCTAAAAATCTGAAAAAAATCATAGCGGCTCAGAAAAAGGTGCTCTTTTGTTTAGAAATAAAAAATCATTGAATTTTTCTTAATTTAAAAACCCAATTGAGGATAGGGAAGGAAGTGATGACGTGATTCTCGCTTAGGCCAATTCTCTGCGTTACTACGAGAAATCACTAGGAGTTTGGACAACAGGGGAAATGGAGATGTGTTGAGGATTTTGTCGTGATAAACGAATGTAATGTTTTGATTCACGATTAATAATGCGCTCGCGAAGAAATACCCTTCTAAACCTTGGACGACGAACGCGATCTATTGTGCCTCCAAACTCACCCTACATAAGTTATTCATTCGCAACTAACGAGAACACAATGCTAAACACCGACGCATCAGTAGTTTGCGTTTCCGCGCGAGATAATGCTGAACGCGATCGATTCACAAGTATTAACAAAATGACACATGATAAATAAATCAGAAAGATCTTACCGCATGGTTCGCCGTTTATCTTTTACCAACCCTCTCTTTTTCCAGAAATTCATGCAACCTTTATTTGAGTCAAAACATTTATTCATTTGGGCTAAAATATTACAAATGTCGACACCGAAGATGACGAACCATTCAAATTTTGGTGTACATGCAAAAAATGAAAGAAAAATATTTATTA
This sequence comes from Aedes albopictus, assembly GCF_035046485.1. Lineage (NCBI taxonomy): Eukaryota > Metazoa > Arthropoda > Insecta > Diptera > Culicidae > Aedes > Aedes albopictus. The sequence continues at coordinate 178,102,818 of NC_085136.1, read as the reverse complement.
CTAACTAAATGTGCATTTGGAACTAGCGCCAACACATGACGTGACGAACTTTTCAATATTTGTTAGAAAAATACAGAAAAACCAGAGCAGAAATTTATACATCCTTTAGCATTAATTATTGTGATAAAATGGAACGAGCTCACCAATAAACATCCTTCGAAGTGTCCAGTGCGTATGTGCTGCAGCAGCTTCCACTAACTGGCCTCGAAATCACATTGAACCGCTACAACAACACACGGGTACGACGATGTGCACATTCAAATTGTCGACGACGACGCGGCCGATCCGAATGAAAAAAGCGGCATTTTCACTTTGCCTCCAAAAACACACTCAACCGCCCCGTACGAAGATGAGCACACACGCAGGACGACGACGCCGGCCTTCTACGGGTGTTTTTTTTTTTGCTGGCCACACTACGGTTAAACTTAAATAAGTCAAATATTGATTCTTGTAATGATTAAATCTCCTAGTCTCAGGCGGATTGATTTCGACGTTCTTGTGGTTTCTGATGATCTTCAGATACAAAGCAGTGTTTGGGTATATGGTTTTATTCCAAGAAAATTGTTTTTAGGTATATTTTAGGTGACAATAGTAAATATTATGAACATTTTTTGTGTTTTTTCTTTTTCAAGCAAATTGTTCAACACAATTCGATTTTGAAGACATTGCCCAATCACAGATTTTTACTTAGATTTTCTGGATTTTCCTATAGATGAAAAAGATTTTTTGACCAAAATCACAGATGAAAACCGAAAAAATGTGGCAACACTGAGTCAAACTGCGGTGCTATTCAGATGGGGTGGGGTTATGCTGACGAAGTCAGATATTATTTTATTGATAAGTAATTCAATAAATAATGCCATAATTAATTACAACATTAATGTATGCTAACTTGCTAAATAAGCTGTGATTAATCATTTTTCCGGCATCACGAGCCATCGGGTACACAGTCTGTTCGGTGCTATTTAAGGTATGAATGGGAGATATTCAGGTGGATTATTACGGGAAGTTGGGGTTTTTAAATAAATGTTTGAGAACTTAAGAAGATATTGGAGGCATTCTGAGGGAAAGTTCTTCACAATAAGTGTTCGGTAATTTTAAGTGATATTGGGGGCATTCTTAGGGAAGTTGGGTCCTCCCAATAAGTGTTCGGTAATTTTAGATGATATTGGGGGACATTCTGAGGGAAGTCGGTTCCTCCCAATAAGTGTTCGGGAATTTTAGGTGATATTGAGGGGCAATCTGAGGGAGTTGGGTCCTCTAAATAAGTGTTCGGTAATTTTAGATGATATTGGGGGGAATTATTAAGGAAGTTGGGTCCTTCCAATAATTATTGGGGGGCATTTTGAGGGAAGTCGGTTCCTTCCACTAAGTGTTCGGTAATTTTAGGTGATATTGGGGGACATTCTGAGGGAAGTCGGTTCCACCCAATAAGTGTTCGGGAATTTTAGGTGATATTGAGGGGGCATTCTGAGGAAAGTCGGTTCCTCCCAATAAGTGTTCGGTAATTTTAGATGATATTGGGGGACATTCTGAGGGAAGTCGGTTCCTCCCAATAAGTGTTCGGTAATTAAAGGTGATACTGAGGGGCATTTTGAGGGAAGTCGGTTCCTCCCAATAAGTGTGCATAGACCTAAATATTCCCACGCACTCCGATATTACCACAAAAACAAATGGTTCAATTTGAAAAATGCATTCCAGCACAAGAAAAAGTATTTATACATTGGACGAGCAATAATCAATTTATGTTAAATATACCCACTGTAAGGACTGTTCAATTTATAAAACGGACAACTTGCTTGTGCGATATCTTTTTTTTATTTTTCAATAAAATCATTATCAGTTTTTTGCATAACTTTCTATAGCTACTCTCAAATGTAGGAAAAATATAACATTAAGCAAAATGTTCTTTATTGTGTAACTGAAGCGATTTTCGTAAAACATCAATAAAAACCCATTTCTCAAAATTCGACATAACTTTCCACATACTTAACATGCACATTTTCATGAAGTTTTTAATGTATTGGAATCTTATACTATTCTACTAAAGGTAAAGTTCAATAGTTGGTCAGTAATAATGCACCAAGCATTCTCCAGCTTGATATAGCGAGTTGCCTTGTTTTCATAGAAATTATTAAAAAATGTTCATTTAGGTCCTGTGTTGCAATAGCATCACGGATTCGGCTAAAAATTTGTCCAGAGTAGTAGAATATTGCTCTCTGAATGATACAGAAGAGAAATTTACTTTTCATTGCATTTTTCATTAAAAATTTATTTCTTAAAGATGGTCATATTGAAAAATTCCATACTTTTTGCTCCATTAATGCAGATTTTCCACTCTAGCGAATCTTGTTATTATTTATTTTCAACAAAGTTGGTCCTATGTTATTGTACACCTTATTTAATAATAATCGGGTGCAAAGTTTTTATTTCCAACATCATTGTTATGCAAAATTTGCATTAGATTGCACGGTTATTTGAAAGAACCTTCAGAGAACGAAACTGTTTTGATTACTGTGTCTGTAATGGCGCACTGTAATTAAACCAGCAATGCTATTAAGACGCAGTTTTCTGCATTTAAAACCGCATTATTCCCACTTTTGACTGGATGCATAAAAAAATGATTATTTAATAATGGCATGCCCTTTTTGCTTTACAATTGAATTTTATTCAAAAAATCGAATCTCACTTGAGACTTTAATATCTCAACATTTAATTCTCCAATTGAGTTTAATTCTGCCATAATGTTTATTACTCATGCTGCTGCTTTTTTGGAATTAAAGACGATATACCATATGTGAACAGTAATTTTATATATATTTTCAATTTTCAGCAATCGAAAAATTCACCTCATTTAACACTTGACCGATTTTCTATAAAATAAAACTATTTTTATTTTTTTCAGAAATGATTACCATAATGGAAGATGACGTACTGAACAACGAAACAAAAGGGTGGTTAAATTTGAACTACGCGTCTTCTTTTTATAGCCTTGTAAAGTTGTCCGTTTTATAAATTGAACAGTCCTTAGACAAAAATCAATTACATGATAGACACAGGCTCACAACTAAACATATTAAGATGGGATGCAGCCCCTAGAATCGGAGCAACAGACATAGATTATTCTGAATCTGAAAAGTCATTGATTTCGGGATTCAATGAAAGTCAAACAAGAACGCTCGGATCTACTGAAGTTAGTTTAATAATTAAGAAGTCTAAGTATAAGATAAAATTTTATTTAGTTCACCACTTAAATGTACATGGTATCATAGGAGCAGAATTTTTGAAACAGCATACATTATTAGCGTGGTTCAAAAAATCGTTTTTGCTCCACACCGCTTATTCGATTCCTAACCAGATTGTATGCCTTCTCACAAAATTTGAGCTCATTTGGTTGAAAACTGAGACTGCACAAGCCCGTCAAAGTTTGTATGGGAATTACTATGGGAAAACGATGTTTTTCATTCAATCGACCGTAGCATTTCCACAAGTGCCCTATTGGGTTAGTCGACCCTTGGTAATACTAGGCTACTCCATCAGCTACAACATTGCCGAAGACCGCACTCAAATCGGACGCCTCATTAATTAGTTATCGATTTTTATCCAACTGGGCAAACTTTAGCTATGATCCTCCAGCTTCCCAGCAGGCAACATTGCTGCATATGGCGCCAAAGATAGCACACTGAAATCATGGCTACTATGTTCCACTGCAGAATGCAGTGATGCCCACCGAATAGTTTAACCATCATGAGTAAAGATTTAGATTCTGGATAAAAATTGGTAACTAATTGATGAGGCGTCCGATTTGAATGCGGTCTTCGGCAAAGTTGTAGCTGATAAAGTAGCCTAGGATTACCAAGGGTCGACTAACCCACTAGGGCACTTGGGGGAATGCTACGGTTGATTGAATGAAAAACATCGTTTTCCCATAGTAATTCCCATACAAACTTTGACGGGCTTGTGCAGTCCCAATTTTCAACCAAATGAGCTCAAATTTTGTGAGAAGGCATATAATCTGGTTAGGAATTGAATAAGCGGTGTGGAGCAAAAACGATTTTTTGAACCACGCTAATACATTATATACAGGGTGTTGGGTTCCTTACCCAGAATATTTCAGGGGGTGATTAAGGATGATATTTGATGAAAAAAATTGTTCTACGCATATGGTCAAATCTCAACCATTACGGAGTTATATAACTTTTCACGATTTTGACAATGCTTTTAATAAAACGACAATAACATGAAAACGGTTTAACTTATTCAAGATCTCTCAGCACCATTCGAAAGATTATGAAATTTTCTATTGAACGTCATCTTCGAACATGCAAGTTTTTGTTACTTACTCACTTTTTAAGAGCAAATAAGTGAAAAGTAAGTGAATTTTTAACTGTTTTTGTCGATTTACTCTAAAAAATGCGTAATTAACTTATTTTTTCGTTAGACAAAGTTGAGCGCCTTGAAATGCTCTACAATTCGTTTTTTGACACCAAACTCCTAGCTCTTGTCATTTCCCTGCAATTTTAATTTGAATGCACAGTTTTGCATCATAAATTTGCTTCAGCAAGTGCATCAGAATTTAGCTCTCTTGACCCCACTGTGACAGCGAAACTAGCGTCATGTTTACTTCGCGCACACGGCTACTTGATTCCCCGCGCCGAACAACAACAGCATGGCGCGCTGGCGCATGAGTGAAAAGAACGACGCCGCTGTGTGTTCGGCAAGATGTTCAGTTGAATTAGTTGAATGATTTTTGTAGTCCCGATGATTCTGGAAAGCTCATGATAATTTCGGACGAGTGTTGGATTTTGGTAGACAGTAACTGAGAGACTTGGTTAGGCTGTGTTATTATTCCAGCATTCTCTTGGAGGATGAGGAACATCAGAATAAAACTGTTGTTGTCAATACCTGGAGGTTCGCGATGATGTTAATAGTGAGCTGGTGATCCCGGAAGGAACCTTGTTAGCTATAAAGTAACTTTATTCCAGCTTTGAGCGCATAGTACAGCACAATCTTCGTCGGTCTTGGACGCTGTTGCTCCTGTTTCCCCGAACAAATTCTCAGGTCTTTTTCAACCACGTGTAGCCAGCACGTTCGCAGACCTCTATGTGGTCACCGACCATTACCTTTCATGCTGAATATTGTTTTCGTTATTATTCTTTCTTTTGACATTCTCACTACATGCCCAGCCCACTGAAGTCTGCCGTAATTTATTCGTTTCACAATACTCTTTTTTGCTGAAGTAGGTTGATCTTGATCGAAGTTGCTGCTTCCTGCTCTTACTCATTCGTCAAACAAATAGGTAAGAGCAGGATGTAGCATCTTTGATCATGTTCAATCTATCTCATTAAACTTTCTTCGAATTTCGACTGTTGGTGATTATGTTGGAAGGGGAATGGCGTTCAGTCTTTGGAGGAATAACTCAAAAACGGATTTTTAAGCTTTCATCCGACGTTTCGGTCGCTATATTGCGCCTTCTTCTGGGAATTAACTATGCTCCGTTTTGTCGTAAAAGTAAAGAGTAAAAGTGGCGCCAAAACGGGCAACTGCATCGCTGTTCTGCGACCCGGATAGTTTTTTCGGATATTTTTCGGATATTTTATCCCATCCATCCGCCGGCGGCGGCAGACGATACGTTACGTCTGGGACAAATGTGGCCTATGTAGTATTACAAATCAAATCCTCATGGTTCAAATCAATCTTCAAATTTCCAGTACTTGCCAGCACTGTACTCGTCATTCACATTTGTTAAAGTCTGTTTGTCATAAATTACATCACAGCCAAATTGCTTCCTAGAAGATCTCCGGAAACCTTCCATAAAATATGCATAATAAATAGCGACCCTCAGTCAGCTGTTTAACGTTTACCAAACTGTGCAGTTAAAACATTCTCACTTCCTTTATTTTGAGACCTTCGTAATTTCACTTTCAGTCAACCGTCCAAAGAGTTCGCATGTTCTCTCGTGAACTAAAACTATCCGAAGTTCCGATGCCTGATACCAAATGGCGACCGTGACAGTGAGTGATAACGAACAGTAGAAGAAACAACAGTGATAACGAACAGTTGAACAGTGAAAGCAACGAAGCAACGGCAGTGATAACAAACTTTAGAAGCCTCACAGTGTTGGTGAAGTGCCAGAAAATCAGCGCCAGAATAATGGGTTGGTTCACATCGGATAATTTTGTGACCAACAATGTCGCGATCCCGACAACGGAATTAAGAATAGCCGTCGGTGCGGTAGTTACGGTAGTGGTAATTGTAGTAATTTACCTACTACTCAGAGTGTACAATAAGTACCAGAAAAAAGGGATGCAAAACTCGATACGTCGAGAAATACAATTGAACAATGTAAGAACGGACAATACAGGTGCAAACAATTAAAGTGTCTTACTGTGGAACGACCAAATCAAAAACAATTATGTGCAAGCAACGGTGCGGAAAAGGAAATAATCAATACCAATAATCAGAAGAAGACAGTGCGCAGTGCTTATTTACAAGGCTTCGACCTTGATGGCCAATTTGTGCTAACGGACACGAAACGAAACGTGAGCTGAACTGAAGAAAAGTGCAAAAATCGTAAAACGTCGAAACTTTATGTGAAGAACATCAATTCGAAGAATGTGAAGACATCAATACGGTGCGGAGAGTGATAAGTAGACCAAAACCTACAGACGCCATGGTAAGCAGAGATATACAGCTGTGATCCAGGAAATCGTGAAACCAAGGAGGAGCCAAACATCACAGATAAGTAAAAAGCAAATGTAGAATCACAACCTTTATAAACAATTATAATAATTTTCTTATATGATTATATACAAAAAAAAAATTCAATAATTCCACTACATAACAATGAGTAATGCCGTACGAAACTTACATTCTTAATTTGGATAAACTATTAAGAATCGAACAAAACATAAGAAAATCAATTAACAAAAATACCAAACCTGATACGTTACAAAGTAATTTAGTGACAGCTCGTTTTTTATTCCAAGAACTAGAAAAAGAGCTTATAGAAAGGCAAGACGAATTTGCCGATACACAACTTTTTACGTATATTAAGAAGGCTAGAAACGCAATAGGTTATATTGAACAGACTTGCAAAAGCAAGATAGTAAAGATACCCATTCCTCACAATCAAAATCACACAAATATGGCTTTCGATGCGAGATTAGCCGCCTCGATACTATTACCATTCGATGGGGACAGTGAAAAACTGTCCAGTTTCAAAGACAGTGTAAAATTTCTAAAAACAGCAACAGAAGCGGCAAATCACCCAACACTCAAACTTTTCATAATAACCAGAATCTCAGGCAAGGCACGCGATGCATTGCCTTCCGACATCGACGATAAGTCGATCGACGAAATCATTGAACAAGTAAGCAAAAGTTGCGAAAGCAAGATAACCTCAGAGCAGGTACTTGCCAAACTAAAGACTATAAAAAAGGGGACAGCAAAACAACAATACTGCGAAGAAGTTGAATCGCCTTGCAGTCAGTTGTCCAGAGCATACATTAAAGAAGGCATCCCACAAGGGATAGCCAAGAAAATAGCTACGAAAGCAGGCGTGGAAACGCTGATTAAAACCGTTTCCGCAGAAAATGCGAAAATCGTACTACAAGCGGGTTCGTTCCCAACAATCGAACAAGCTATCCAAAAACTTAATGAGCTACCTGACAATACCGAAAGCAATGATGTCACCCGTGTTTTCAATGTAAACACAAATCAAAAGCGATTCCAAAATTTTAACCAGAGTCAGCAAAGAAACTGGAGAAGAGGTGCAAATAATAATAATAACACTTTTACACGCCGTGGCCCCCATTCGTATAATCAACGTTTCAATTATGCACCACGCTTCGACAATCGACCGCATAACGGTGCAACAAACTGCCCATTGTAAAAAGGCAGTTTGTTACAAGTTGGCATATTTGATTAAAAGCAGTAGTTGAGTGTTTTTGAGTGTCCAAATTTACTTTGGACCAATCAATTAGAATTGAATCGATTTGGCCTAGATCCACTCGCCACTGCGAGCATAACAAGCCACATATAGCCCTGACTTTGAATATTTTTCAAGTTCAAGGGGAGAAAACTTTGCATACACCATATGCGACAATATTTATAAACACTCTTCCTCTAGAACAACCACCGATAGTATGGCGTTTAGCTGAGAGTTGTTTATGTTTGGAGAAATATCGATCGGACGCGCGATCAAAACGCAATGCGTGTTGCAAGCGACAGTCCGTCTTGGGTTTTCTTTTTGTTCTTCCATTTAGAACAGATTACCCCTTATGGAACATGGCATATGTTTCGATAGATGGAGATAGGAATCCATTCAATGATTCATACAAGGCATAGATTCAGCCACTTATTCAAGGCGAGAGCCTGGGGTAAGGAACAATCGATCCAACTGTGATTATGAGTATTCGTACTACAGGGGTTCTCGAACGAATTTGAGTACGAGACATTTTCTTCATACATTTGAGTACGAATCAATCAATTGGGAAAACTTCATTTTTATCACGAATTAGATCTTATCCCCACCACTTTATATTGATAGTGTGTAAAAATTTTATTTATGGGAAAGGGGTGCAAATTTGGAATATCATACCCCCTCACCATATTTCGAATAAATATTTCCGAAGGTGAACCGATCTCTCCCCACCACTCTTTAGGGATATTTTGTAGGATCCGTATTATCCCGATCAAGAATAATCGTGGATCCGATCTCTCTCTTTCATTCGTCACGGATAAAAAATCCGAAGTTGAACCGATCTCTCCCCACCACCCTTTAGGGATATTTTGTAGGATCCGTAGTATCCCGATCCAGACCGATCGTGGATCCGATCTCTCCCTTCCATTCATCACGGATAAATATTCCGAAGTTGAACGAATATGGATCCGATCTCTCTCTTTCATTCGTCACGGATAAAAAGTCCGAAGTTGAACCGAACTCTCCCCACCACTCTTTAGGGATATTCTGTGGGACCAGTATCCCGATCGAGACCGATCGTGGATCCGATCTCTCCCTTCCATTTATCACGGATAAATATTCCGAAATTGAACGAATATGGATCCGATCTCTCTCTTTCATTCGTCACGGATAAAAAGTCCGAAGTTGAACCGAACTCTCCCCACCACTCTTTAGGGATATTCTGTGGGACCCGTATCCCGATCGAGACCGATCGTGGATCCGATCTCTCCCTTCCATTTATCACGGATAAATATTCCGAAGTTGAACGAATATGAACCCGATCTCTCCCTTCCATTCATCACGGATAAATATTCCGAAGTTGAACGAATATGAACCCGATCTCTCCCTTCCATTCATCATCCCTATGGAATACTGGTGAAGGAATCTCATGAATGTATTCCTGATAAGATCCCTGGAGGAAGAATTTTCGTAGGAATCCCTGGGGGAATTCCCGGAGGAATCCCTGGATAAATTTCTGGAGGAAATTCTGAAGGAATTCCTTAAGCAATCCAAGAATTCCTGGAGAAATTTTTTAGAGAAATTCCTAAAGAAATCATCAGAGGAATTTCTGAGCGAACTCCTGAAATAATCCCTGGAAGAGTTCCTAGAGATATTTTTAAAGGAATTACTTTAAAAATGCCTGCGTCAATTACTGACTAAATCTCTGGAGCAATCCCTGGAGGAATACCTGGAGGCATCATTGGAGAAATTGATGTAGGAATTGCTGAGAAAAATACTGTTGAATTTCTGGGGCAATCCTTGCAGAAGTCCTTAGAAAAATTTCTGAAGAATTCATACAGGTATTCCTGGTTAAATCACTTACGAAGTTTCTGGAGGAATCCTTGAAGGAATTTCTGGAGGAGTTCCTGGAAGAATTTCTGGCGAATCCCTAGAGGCATTCCTGCAGGAACTTTAAGGGGAATTTTGGAGAAATCCCTAGAAGAATTTCTGCACGAAATTTTGCTGGAACTACTGGAGGAATCCGTGAAAGAATCCATGTAGTAATCCCTAAAGAAATTGCTGGAGGAATCCTCTGCGGAATTCCTAGAGAATTTCCTGAAGGAATATATAACGGAATTCTGGAGGAATTCCTGGAGGAAGTTTTGCAGGAATTCCTGGACTAAGCCCTGGAGAAAAAGAATCTCTAGAGGCATTCCGGGGGAAGCTTTCAGTGGAATTCTGGAGGAATCCCTAGACGTATTTCTGAAGAAAATTTTGCAGGAATTCCTGGAGAAAATTCTTCAGGAATTCCTGTAGTGATCCCTAGAGAAATTGCTGGTCCTTTGGAGTCCTTTGAGAAATTCTTGGAGAAATCCCTAGAGGAATCTCTGGAGAAGTTTCTGGATGAATCTCTGGAGGAAATCTGGAACAATCTCCGAAGTTATTTTAGAGGAATCTCTGAAGGAATTCCTGGAGCAATCTGAAAGAATTTCCGGAGAAACTCCTGTGGGAATTCCTCCAAAGAAGCTAATAAAATTATCCCTAATTGAATTATTGTAGATACTTTCGGAGAAACTTCTGCAAAATTTATCAAATGATTTCAGGATAAAATGTCTAAAAACAAATCCGAAGGATGTTCTGCAAGAAATTCCTAATTCTTTCTACAAGAATTCACAGATGAACATCCAAATGATTTTCCTGAAAAATGTTCTTAGAAAAGAAATCCTGACGAAACTTCAAATGAACTCACGGAATAATTCTTTGTGGAACCTCTTAAAACCCCTTACAAAAATTCCTAAGTAATTTTTGAATGAACTCTCGAAGAAACTGCTGGAGAAATCGTTGAAGGAACTCCTGTTAGAATTACTGAAAGATCCTCTACAGAAATTTCCAACCATTAGCTACCTCAATTGCGACTGTGAATACTTGAGCGAGGTCTAAACCAATGTTCGCAGAGCAGCTCATGAATAAGTTTGGTAAACACTCTCAGACTATGATCTGCACAAATTCTTCTGAAAGAAATGGAGAAATTTCTGCAAGCACTTCATTTAAAACAACCAAAATCAGTAATTTTCCACTTCGAGTTTCTCGAAATACTCCCAAAATCTTAATTTCATTCCGAAATCCTAAATGAGCATTGCTTAGTTGCTTTTGAAACCAAAACTACAAGGTCCCGAGTAGAGACAGAGCACAAATTGCTGCGAATATGAATCATGTTTAATGAGATAGATTGAACATGATCAAAGATGCTACATCCTGCTCTTACCTATTTGTTTGACGAATGAGTTAGAGCAGGAAGCAGCAACTTCGATCAAGATCAACCTACTTCAGCAAAAAAGAGTATTGTGAAATGAATAAATTACGGCAGACTTCAGTGGGCTGGGCATGTAGTGAGAATGTCAAAAGAAAGAATAATAACGAAAACAATATTCAGCATGAAACCAGGTAATGGTCGGTGACTACATAGAGGTCTGCGAACGTGCTGGCTACACGTGGTTGAAAAAGACCTGAGAATTTGTTCGGGGAAACAGGAGCAACAGCGTCCAAGACCGACGAAGATTGTGCTGTACTATGCGCTCAAAGCTGGAATAAAGTTACTTTATAGCTAACAAGGTTCCTTCCAGGATCACCAGCTCACTATTAACATCATCGCGAACCTCCAGGTATTGACAACAACAGTTTTATTCTGATGTTCCTCATCCTCCAAGAGAATGCTGGAATAATAACACAGCCTAACCAAGTCTCTCAGTTACTGTCTACCAAAATCCAACACTCGTCCGAAATTATCATGAGCTTTCCAGAATCATCGGGACTACAAAAATCATTCAACTAATTCAACTGAACATCTTGCCGAACACACAGCGACGTCGTTCTTTTCACTCATGCGCCAGCGCGCCATGCTGTTGTTGTTCGGCGCGGGGAATCAAGTAGCCGTGTGCGCGAAGTAAACATGACGCTAGTTTCGCTGTCACAGTGGTGTCAAGAGAGCTAAATTCTGATGCACTTGCTGAAGCAAATTTATGATGCAAAACTGTGCATTCAAATTAAAATTGCAGGGAAATGACAAGAGCTAGGAGTTTGGTGTCAAAAAACGAATTGTAGAGCATTTCAAGGCGCTCAACTTTGTCTAAGGAAAAAAATAAGTTAATTACGCATTTTTTAGAGTAAATCGACAAAAACAGTTAAAAATTCACTTACTTTTCACTTATTTGCTCTTAAAAAGTGAGTAAGTAACAAAAACTTGCATGTTCGAAGATGACGTTCAATAGAAAATTTCATAATCTTTCGAATGGTGCTGAGAGATCTTGAATAAGTTAAACCGTTTTTATGTTATTGTCGTTTTATTAAAAGCATTGTCAAAATCGTGAAAAGTTATATAACTCCGTAATGGTTGAGATTTGACCATATGCGTAGAACAATTTTTTTCATCAAATATCATCCTTAATCACCCCCTGAAATATTCTGGGTAAGGAACCCAACACCCTGTATTAGCCAGAACTTTGATTACATAGCCCTACGCAAGCCAGATAGTGTAGAATATAATATTAACAATATTACAACAACAAAGTACGTAATGGTATCAGATAAATCTTGTCAGACTGATCTACAAGATAATAGTAATTGTATACAATATGATAACAATGACAAAAGCTGTCAAGTAAATTTTGATATTGATGAAGTCATAAATGATGAAATAGTTACACAGCCAATTGTACCGAAAAAAGATTATTCATGCAATATGTGCCTTTATGAAAAGTATTATGAGGACGAGGAATGTATAAATCAACATTTTGATGAAGAATATGATAATACTGGATGTTGGAATAAGAATGTAGAGGCCGGGAAACAATATACGCCGGAGGATTTAGATTCAAACCAAGATCTAAGTTTGATAGATAATTTGAATTATGAACAAATACAAGGTGTTGCGTGAGAATGCGACTTGGGAACCCCTGAACAGTGTCGGAGTTGCATGTGTACATTTATTATTGTTTTTCTTTGTGTTTCTCTATTTCGCTTTGTCAACCACGTGACGTCATGCAGTATAGGTTCCCTGAATCAACAAAGAAACAAATTAATGAGGAAATTGAAGAAATGTGTCGGCAAGGGATTATTAGGCCCAATAAAAGTCCTTGGAATGCACATGTTTTATGCATACCAAAGAAAGATTTAGACGAAGAAGGAAATAAAAAGCATAGAATCGTGGTAGATTTTAGGGCATTGAATTTGATAACTAAACCATTTGTATATCCGATTCCACAAATAAATGAAATATTGGATAGCCTAGGCGATAGCAAATACTTTTCAACAATTGATCTGAAATCTGGATTTTATCAAGTTCCTATAGACCCAAGAGATGCTGCAAAAACTGCATTTTCTACACCCAAAGGTCATTTTGAATTCACGAGAATGCCTATGGGGCTTAGAAACAGTCCCTCAACTTTTCAAAGACTGATGAACACAGTTTTATTTGAAATTGAAGATGTTAAAGCAATCGTTTATTTGGATGATATCATTGTTTTTGGAAGAACAATTCAAGAACATAACGAGAATCTGATTAAAGTTTTGAAAGCTCTTCGTAAACATAATTTAAAAATTGATCCAACAAAATGCCAAATTTTGAAAACCGAATTGAAATTTTTAGGACATACAGTTGATAAAAATGGCATTCGTCCGCTTGATGGTAATATTAAGGCTATACGAGAAATGGCAATACCAAAAACTGGAAAAGGAGTGCGATCATTCCTAGGAACAGTAAACTTTTATGGTAAGTTTATACCAGGAATTGCAGAAAAACGAAAACCTCTGAATGATCTATTGAAGAAAAATGTAAAATTTAACTGGACCTCAGAGTGCCAGAAAGCATTTGAAGAATTGAAAAACTTTTTAACGTCTGACTCTTTGCTAGTGAGACCAAATTACAAGGACACATTTGTTTTAACGACAGATGCCAATGAATACGCTATTGGAGCAGTTTTATCGAATGAAAAATCAATTGACAGACCCATAGCTTACGCTAGTAGGGGATTTATTGGAGCAGAACGAAAATATCATACAATTGAGAAAGAATTACTAGCCATAGTATGGGCAGTGAATTATTTCCGTCATTATATCTACAATCAGAGATTTAATATTCGAAATTAATTGCTGTGGTCACACGACAGCAAAAGAAATTAGCAGAACAAGAAAACGTATCCAACCAAAAGCACCGCGACCGCGATCATCCAAACAAACAGCTGATGGACACCGTTCCGTGCCGCAGTAACGGGGGCGCGATCGCTGACCGGGACTATGAAAGCGAGGGAACCAAAACACGTGTGCTCATTCTGCGAATGGAGTGACGTGAGAAAAGTCGGAGTCGTATATCGAGATGAGGAATCCACTCTCGAATGAAGTGACTCGCCGTGTAAATCAAATGGAGAGTCACCTCATTCGAGTCGAAATTTCTCATCTCGATATACGACTCCGACTTTTCTCACGTCACTCCATTCGCAGAATGAGCACAAAAAACGCAAAAGATGACCTATATGAATGATAGCTTAAATAATAATTGCACGGGTTCCGACCTACGAGGCATAAACAAGGTATCAAATATACCTCCAGCAAGTACGAGTGCGATATCGGACGAGGCTGAAGTTGAAGAATCCATTATGGCCGACGTTTTGGATTTATGCAATGAAACGCACACCAATGACACATTTGCGGCAAGCGCATATGATGAATTTTTAGAGATGTTTAAGAATAATCCAATTGATGTAAATCGATTGAAAATTTCTAGGAAAATGAAAAATGCAGATGCTGATTGTAACATTGTAATTTTGAATAGCAGATCAGCATTTAATGAAATTTCAAAAATTAATAATTTACCCCATGGACTGAAAGATTTTTGCGAAGATGGAGTTTTTTCTATTCCAGATAGTAATTTATTGATTAATACCAAACCATTCTTTTACAAATTTAGCAATTGCTTGAATCAAAATAAAGCGCTGATAACAACGTCCAGAAATATTCATATGATTTCGTTTAGAAAGTTTAAACAATTTGAAGTACTTGAGATGGTTCAATTTTTAGCTTTGAAAAATCAAATAACGCTAAACCTTTATAACTCAGATTCCGAGCGCACTGAAATACATAATGACGATATCGAAACAATTCTTCGAGAATTTCATGATGCTCCCTTAGGCGGACATGTTGGAGGCGAATGCGGAAACGCATTGGTCTCATTTTTAATTGGAAAAACATGAGAAGGGATATCGAAAATTACGTAAAACAATGTGATTCATGTCAGAAAAATAAAATTTGTAAACCCAATAGAATTCCTTTAAAAGTAACCACAACGTCATCCGAGCCGTTTGAAAAATTATATATGGACATTGTTGTTCTCCCAGAATCCGAATGGGGCAACAAATATGCGCTGATCATGCAGGATGATCTTACAAGATTTTTAGTAGTAGCTCCAATGGACAATCAAGAAGCGGAGACTGTATCCAAAACTTTTGTCGAAAAATTCATTTGTAAATTCGGTACTCCGTTGGAACTTGTGACAGACCAAGGAGCAAATTTCATGAGCAAATGTTTTAAACACGCATGCAAAATTTTGAAAATCAAAAAAATCAATACAGTGCTTATCACCCACAAGCAAATTTAGTAGAACGATCAAACAGAGAATTAAAAACATATCTGCGACAATTTGTCGGAGGAAACCCGCAACAATGGGACTAACATCTTGATTACTTTACTTTTGAATACAATACTACAAATAACAGCTCATCCAAATACAGTCCATTCGAACTTTTATATGGAAGAAAGGCAAGGATTCCTACCTCCATATACACTCTAACAAATTCAGATCTAACATATAATGACTATTTTCGCGAAATGAAACAAATTCTTAAAAATTTGCATGAAAACGCCAAAAGAAATTTGATTATTTCCAAAGAGAAACGTAAAATTATTTATGATAAGAAAACCGAAGAATGGCAACCTATGTGGGGCGAATTGGTTTTAGTACAAGCAATCCCAACAGGAACAGGTCAAAAACTTCAAAGTAAATGGAAAGGCCCATAAGCAGTAGTTGACCTACCCAGCGAACAAACCACAATTATTAAAAATGGGAACAAATTTGAAAAAGTCCACAATAATAGGTTAAAAAAGTATAATGATTGATTAGCTATGCATAGTCGTCAATGTATAAATTGATGTAAATATTGAAAAACCCATTTTTTCCTAATTACGAATGATTTTTGTAAATATTAGTTACTAAATATGTTGTAAAAAGAAATACCATAGGAATAATATGTTAGGAAAAAGACTTGCGTAGGATAGCTAGGAATATTAATTGAATTATTATATAAAATAAACAATTAACATATATAATTGTAGTAAGGTTCACAACAAAGCGGTAAACAATTGGAGAGCATACGAATTAACTTAATTGAAATTATATCGTAACAACTTAAAAGGAATTGAAAAAAAAATATGATGATAGCAATAAATAAATAAATAAATTTGAATATGGAGAGACATAAAGAAATGATGATGATGAATGAATCAGGATAATGAAAATAAGTTTTCGGGAAATTTTATACAGCTGAATTATAACAAAAATGCGTCCATCAATTCGGCATGAGTTTGAATGCAAGAACGATTTGAATGTACCGAAGAGCTGAAAAGGGGTAATTTGGGATGAGTAAACATAACTAAGCAAAATGATTAATTGAAAAAGGGTATATAGAAATTGGGGGATTAAGAATTGGGCATTTGATATATTGGGAATAATATGATGGGGAATACAAAGCAATCGTATAAGATATGAAAGGGGAAATACCACTGGGTTATATAGAGTATATCGGGTAACAATAGCGGGGAAGGTATAAGTAGAAAATAATAACTAGAGAGATTCTTGAATAAAGAAGCAGATTCAATTAAGGGAAAAAAGACATAAATTGTTGATTGAGAGTTTTAATAATAAAAAGAATCAATGACAACAAACAGAAACAAAAAACAATTTAGACCCAAATGAAACTACGGAGGACGCTCCTATATAAAATGGCCATGTTACATAACATTTTTGAAAGTATTTACGAGATCGGATGAAAATTGAATGATGAGGACAAGGGAGGGCCCCCCAGAATGCTTGTGAATGTTGAGTGTGAATGATGAATGAATAACTAATTTGAAAAAAAATATAATATGTGAATGAAAAATGAAGTAATATTTATAGATTCGGAATCATTAGGTTGCGTCAAGAAACAAAAACTAGAAATAAACATAAATATATTTATATTTTATCAAATCATGAATTAAACACAAGATCTAAGTCTCGTTACTGGTATCCACCCAAAGTCCTTATTCGGTAAGGGAAAGAAGTCGTAGCAATAAGGCGATCAAGCCGAGCCTGCGAAAGGAAACGGAGCAAACAGGAATTGAAAGAAAACGCACTGGAGAGAATTCTGTAGTGAGATTTTTTTTGGAATTGGTAATACAGATGTTTATAGTGACCCTGCAGAGGCTTTCCATTGCTACAACTCACATTTTAATATTTTTCGGTTTTTGAGTAAAAAAATAACAGTTTTCTGACTATTAAGAAAAGTAACGGTAACAGAGCATGATTAATGTAATGGTGAAGTTTTTTTTAAATACTATTGTAAAGGTTATATTTTGCACATACAAGAAAAAACAAATAATAATAACATGAAGACTAAAAGTTCAGTTTGCCATGGTAGATCAATATTTTATAAATCGATGGTTTCGATAGAATTTAAATACAACTTCCTCGAGAGATGACGCGGGAGGACAAGACGAGAAGGCAACATCCGGCGAGAGCAACTAGAGGAGCAGTTCAACAGTACCTCTATGAAAAAAACGTACCACAGCCAATGGACTACCCGCTTTGCGCACACCCACAGTTGATCAGCAGGAGTAAATCAATTTAATTTTGTATGGCGAAATGCATCTAAACTTGAATTACTTGAAATATGTACTCATTCTGCGAATGGAGTGACGTGAGAAAAGTCGGAGTCGTATATCGAGATGAAGAATCCGCTCTCGAATGAAGTGACTCGCCGTGTAAATCAAATGGAGAGTCACCTCATTCGAGTCGAGATTTCTCACCTCGATACACGACTCCGACTTTTCTCACGTCATTCCATTCGCAGAATGAGCACAATACAAAGCTTTTCCCGAAAAAATATTTGGTAGGCTTAATAGTGGTCACCATTGTGCACAACCACTACCAAATATTTTTTCGAATAACGTATTCCACTTCGATAAATTTGCCTTTAGATGCTATTCGCCATACAATATTTTTGCGATATACTTTTAGCGATTTTTCGCGCATAGAAGCTAGCGCCACATTGGTCGATGCGGAGAGTAGGAAAACAGCCGATGTAGTTAATTCATTGGTACGATGACGAGAAATAACAGATCGGATGGAAAGTTGAAGGTCAAAGGTGCTGGTATGGCGGAGGAGAGAATTCAGCGAACATAATTTTATCACCGGAGACGATTCAAGGTCAACTCGGGTGGCACATCGAGACAAATATTATTGTACATCTGCGAATCTGCTAATATGAACCAACACAATGCAGAACATCGGGAAAACCACAACAACAACCATTGGCGTATCTAGGATTTTTTCCTAGGAGGTGCCTAGGGGGTGCCAGTTTCAGAAGCTTTTGTTTTTTTTTTTGTAAAAGGAAATACCGATCTACCCTCAATTTCCTTCTCTAATTATATAACCGGTAAATTTAATCGCAATTGTAAATAGATGTGCGCGACTGCGTCAAATCATGTTGTGACATCAACGCATTATTCTTGAGCTAAATTACAAACTTTTTGTAAAAGACACCAATTTCAAATCAATCCTGAGTCGCGTTGTTAAGCTTCACAAACATGTATCTGGTAAATGAAATGCTGTATAAAGCTGAAATTTTCACGTTTGTAAAACTTTGATTAGTAATCAGCAGGACCGGATTTACAAATGTGGGGGCCCGGGGCCACAGTGTTGTGGGGGCCCTCTTATTAGAGATTTTTTTTCATTGTAGAAAAATCCAGAAAATATGGAAAGTTATTCCAAAAGTTGGGGTTGTTATTGAAGAAATTAATAATCTAGCTTTATAAGCGCAACTTGAAAAAATAGCATCTACTATAACCTAAGCATAACAGAGATCCAGTTATGAAAATGTAGTCTGAAATCGTCTTCAGAATTTTTTCAAGTAAGTAACGCTTTATCCGATAGTGTTTATAGTATTAGATTCCATTGATCAAGTCGAAATTCATGAAAAAGTCCTTGAAGAAATTTGATAATAGATTTTATGCAATTTAGTATCATAATTTATATTTTATATAATCCATTTTGGTATCATAATGTCCAATTCTCCGAACTGGTTCATTATGCAACTGAAATGAGTGGCATAATGAAAAATAGTTGCATAATGATCATAATGCAACTCATTTGAGTTCCATTATGAACATTATTCAACTCAAATGGGTTTCATTATAAAAAATTCATTTCATAAAATTTTGTATGGAACTCGTTGCAAAACTCGATTGGATAAATATACGACTCGTGCTGAAAAAATCAACTTTTTGGAACTTGTTACATAAATAACTATTATAGGAGACATTTTCGATAAAATTCAGATAAAATTTATAGCGCTATCTTTCTTACGGAGTCATTGATATAGATTGTCATAGAGTTGCTGACCAATTACCAGGTTTCATTTTTTGTGGAACTTAAGCATAAACATTCCTAAGGCGACTCCGAGAGGAGTTTCTGGTGAACGCGCAGAATAAATGTTAAGAACTCCTTGAGAAACTTCAAGAGGCAAAATATCCATAGTGGTATTTTTAGCGGAAATTCTACTTAAAGCTGCTGAAGAAATTTCATCGGAAATCCATAATGAGTTCCTGATGGAATTTCTGTTTTACTATGAATAGAATTAACAGTAAACTTTTTTAATACTCTTGGGCGGACGAATTTTTAGTCAATTTAAACAAGAATTGTTTTGAAAATTTTAAATATTTCAGGATCTTTTATGAATTTCTCCACAAATATCTACAGCATTTTTCATAAGGAACCTATGGATTTGTTAAGAGTTCGTCTTAAATTACACAGTCAAGCTAAGTAGAAAAATTCGTCATGGATTTAATCATATTGAAGAAAATCGGATCAGATCTCCGCTAAATCTGACCTAAAATTCTTGCTAGTTCCTTCAAAAAAATTATTCAACAATTCTGGGGTTTGATTTGAATAATGTATAAGTATGGTAAGTGAAATCAAACTCTACAATTCTAAAAACTTTTCTTTATTCTGATAGAAACACCAATAGTTTTTGACAGAAATAAACATGAATTTTCAGCAGAAACTTTTCGACTCTCTATTCCATAGCGTTTAAGATTTCATCCAGAATTCAGGTGAAGATTTTCTCATGTATTTTCGGTAAAATAACTTGTGCAAATCACAAGAGTGATTAATTCAAACCTTAAAAATCTTAACAACTTTCTGAAAAAGGTTGAAATTTTATTAAAAGGCATATTTCTAATTTGAAGCACAATATTTTACACGCATCTTGAGAGCAGAAGTACTTGTGATAAATCAAGATGTCTCTAGCACTACTTTTTCTCAGTTCCCATTTGAAGTAACATTATTGAAGACTACATCCCAAATTGGACTATCACACTTCTTATGGTACGCCTAAAAAGTGTGATAAAAGTGCACATTTGCCTCGGATCGTCTCGACTGCTTCGGGGCACTTATTCCTCCATTTACAAGGAATAAGTGCACCGAAGACCTCAATTCGATCCGACATATCCGCTATATCCGACGTATCCGCTGTAATCACACTTTGAAGGTATGTGCACACTATTGTGTCAGTCCAATTTGGGGTGCAGTCAGCAATATGTGCCCCCCCCCCCCTTAAATCCGGCCCTGGTAATCAGTGTCACAATTTCTGCTTCTAACAACATTCTGTTAGCATGACACATGTTTTGGGAAATTCCAAAACTCGACCAGATAATCGTGTTTATTTTTTTGTTTTCGGCTAAACATTCGCTCGAAAATTCCTAAGGGAATATTTCCGGCAATTTATTTGGAAATTGTATTACCATTTGTATGCCAATTAAGATACATTTTGGAATTTTCTCAGTAAATTCTTTGGAATTGGAAAATTTCTTATGCATTTTATTTGGACTCCCTTCGGCAATTTATTTGAAACTTTCTTCTGCAATATGTTTGATTTTTTTACAACATACCTTTCGACACATCCTGTGATAATTTTATTGGTAGTTAATTACCGTCGTTGGGGGTGAGAATGGGTCAAAAAAGGATTCTCAAAGATTGTTTGTCAATTAGCAAATACAATTTAAGTCGGAATATTTTTTTATTTGGCAGACATACTATTCTATGTTGTTATAATAGTTTGGCAAGAAAGTACCACATTATATGATTTTTTTTACTAAAATGGGTTTTGTTGAAGTATTTTTTTATAATAAAATCATGATATGTTTAATTCATTGCTAAATATATATTGAACCAAACTTTCCGTTATATAGGGTATTGGTTCCCTAATTAAGCATGTGGCTCCCATTTTCACAATACAAAAAACAAAGGATGAAAGCACTGTTTGTTTTGTTTCTTATTTTTGTATTTTTTGTTAGAAGTGAGCACGCATGAAAACAAAAAGAACGCAATCAATCGGTGCCGTAATCGCTTGTTTTCGAATAGGATGAAATTGGGAGCATGAGATTACTGATGGCACACAAACCCTATGTAAATTTACGTATTTACGTAACAATCATTTAATGATTGGCCCCTGCAAAAGTAAACTATTCTGTCTCAAGAAAGAGGGTAGTTCAAATATTATGTAACACGACATTTCAAAGTTTTTGACCCTATCCCTTAATATTTTTTGAATTTAGTTTTTTTTTAAATTTTGATGTATTGCAGTAGACTCCTCCTTCCTCCAATGTATGTATTTTATGAATGACCCCCATATGGAACTAGGTCATAACATTAATATTCAATACTCAGTAAGCAACTAGGTGCTGCGGATAGAAACGGTTTTATTTCTCAAGCTAGCCAACACACACCAACACACTCCCGTCACACAGCTTGTAAACACGCACGAGCGTTCAATTTTCTTGCAAACACC
Source organism: Aedes albopictus (assembly GCF_035046485.1). Lineage (NCBI taxonomy): Eukaryota > Metazoa > Arthropoda > Insecta > Diptera > Culicidae > Aedes > Aedes albopictus. The sequence continues at coordinate 178,080,759 of NC_085136.1, read as the reverse complement.
TCTCTGAGCGCAGTTGTCAAACATGCCGTCGCGACGCTGTTCGGAAATGGTAAACATGATCAATCCACCATTATTCCAATTTTGTTGTCGTGTTCAAAGTTTATTATTTTCCATTTGCGATGGAAATTTGGAAGGATTGTTGTTACAAAATTAGCTAAAATGGGCTCAAAACAATGTTTATTCTTCTCCTCGCTTTCCGACGGATTGATAGCGGCAAATGGAGATATCGTGACAACAGTTTTGATTATATCCGCAACACATAGATAACAATACTCTTCAATCAAGCACACAGGTACAACAAGGTTTAACATAACCTCTATCTTCAATGTTTGGCTCCCAATATTTGGCTCCCGCTGAGAGAGCATATTGAGTCAGTCCGCGACACTCAGGTAAGCAATCTCCCTACGCCTTCTTGTACTCCATTCCATGTTCACAGCTTCGGACATTGTACGAAGTTGCCGGCTTTATAGGCCTAGTATTTTTTCGATTCTATTAATATTTTTCTTTTTTTATCACATCATATTTATTTTTATAATAAAAACATGAGTTGGTAAATCAGAAGAACGCAATTCAGTTGGTTTAGTGAGCTTACAATATTACCGTGCACTAACAATCTTCTGATGATTACGGGAGCTTTTCAAACGCATGAGTTTGTTGTTATGAATGGTCTTGGACACGAAACGTATGAACGCACTCTTTGACACTTCAGTGAAACAATATTTACGAACCAAAAATTCGTCTCTATGAAGGTCCGGTAAACACGGTACACCTCGAACGTTAAATGTGTGAGTTCATACACTGGATAGCAAGTGAAAATGTGCATTGTGGTTGTGTGCACTCAATTTTCCGTTTGACCCAATCTCACCCCTATTTTTAATGTTAAGACATAGGTTTGAAAATGTTCAATTTTTTAATGAAAAATCAATTGACAGCCAGCAATTTTTGTTGCATCATCTAGGTAATACCTATAGCTTACCGCTTAACAGAAAATTAATGGTAAGGGACTTGTGTTAAACCTTCGTAAACATGAAATTTTTCCAGAGTGATTCACTAGTAGTTTCATCATCTAAGTTTAGTCACATAATATACAGGCAAATATTATTGCCTAAAATCTTATTCTGCATTACAATGTGTAAAAATATGTCCTCTTTGAAATAGTATGAAGTTAACAATAATAATTAACGATATTTATTTGATGAGATATCTTAAATTATATTTTTCTCCGTTTTGACCCAATCTCACCCCCTAGACCCATTGTCACTCCCATCGACGGTACCATGGAAACTTTTGTGGCAATCCCATGAGAAGTTTGTTTGTCAATTTCATCAACAAATCATTCGGATTTTTTAAGAATCTCTCAAGCATTATTCATATACGTCAGCTTTTTTTTTGGTAATTCATTCGACAATGACTCTAGCAACTTCCTCGCAAATTCCTTTGCAAATATCTTCGGAATTTCCATCTATTTTTTTAGGAAATTCGTCGTATTTTTTAATGTTCGAATTCAGTTTACTTCGGCATTTTCTTCAAGATTTCTTTTATGGGGAGGGCTCGGGTTCTGTTTGCCTTTCTATTCCGCAAAATTATCACCTGTTCTGTGGCTTAGTTGGTTAAAGCACTGAACAAGCGAGGGGTCGTGGGTTCGAATCCCACCAGAACGCGATTTTTTTCAAAAATTCATCCCTCAATTTGTCAATTAGCAACATTCTGTGTCTTCTAACTACAAGTTTTTCTGTATGTTTATGACATACCAGCTTATCTGGTAAATGCCAGACATATATCAAGTGTCCGAAGAATCCCTTTAGAAATTCTTCCAGAGATTTTTCTAGAAAATCTTCTATGACTTTCTTTAGAAATTCGACTAAAGTTTTCTTCTGAAAGTCTTCTATAAATGGTCGGGGTTCTGCTAAACCGAACCAAAGACCATTGTTTGAAAAATTGAGTTTTCTTCACCATTAGATGAAGAATATGATGATCTTCTTTCCGTTTAAAAAATCCAGCAATTCTGACAGCTCTTCGTGGAGTAAATTCAAAATTTCTGTTTGGCAGAACATACAAAAAATAAAATTGCATCCAACCAGAGTGAACTGTAAACCATTCCATACAATCTGCGAGAGAATTTAACACGTAAAGAAAAATACGGGTGTTGGAGGATCCAATTATGTTTCGATGGCGTTGATCGCCATTTTTCCAAATCACATTCAGCCAGACCGAACCAAATCCACTGCATTAAAAAATCAATTTATTCTCAACTATACAAAAATGAACTGGTTTTGAATACATACGTTATGTCGATACACCTCATACTGATCATTTAACCCAGGAGCCGTCATTGAACAACAAGGCTTATAAGAATGGTCCACTGCACGAATTTATGCTGGCCTGCTTACTCTCACACGAAATTTGACGTTTGAGAAGTGTCGGCACCGCTCAAACGTCAAATTTCGTGTGAGAGTAAGCAGGCTAGCATAAATTCGTGCAGTGGACCATAATAAAGCTTGAAAAAACCCAAACACTTAGTTCACTTTGGCTGATCGAAAATTGGCGTTTTCACGAAAACCATCCTTGAGAAGAATGTTTGAAACTTGATTCAGACGTAACGACTGACCTTCAGCTAGTTAAAATGACCTAGAGGTAACGCGCTTGGTAATCACTTAAATGACCCACGTTCGAATCTCTTCCATATTTTAGAAAACTTTTTTGTACTTAGTTCACTTTGGCAGAACATTTTCATGGTTTTCTTAGACCAGCATAAATTTGAAGTACACAAATTGCTCCACCTTCACATTTCCGGATCTCAGAACATGCACGGACATCATTTGGCATAATCACTCTTGTTCTGTGCCTGCACAATACACATGCACCGCCTATAAAATAAAAACATGGGTGGGAAGGGCTGAGCTGGGAGGGCTTCCGCCGTTTACATTTCACACTATTTTGAGACCTCTGTGCTACCATACTACGCGTCCTCTCTGATTCATGTAAAGGATTGTGAGTGATATCGATTTCAACTTCATAGACACTGAAAAATCGAGATTTTTTATTACATTCCGACTGGTTTTCTCTTAAACAACGAAACACAGTCAGCCACACTGAACTATAAACCATATTCCAATGTTTTTGTTCAGCCAGAATGAACTGAGTGCAAAGTACTGAGAAATTAAATGTTATTATATCAATGATTTTAAATAATTTACATTTATTCTTCATCTCTGATGGTTAATAAAGGCTTGTAAGTTACATGTGTGCGAAAAAGTTCCAAATAATCTTAGCTGTTGTTTATTTCTGAGTGGTTGAACTTTAAGCTTAATTATCTCGGAATAAACTTTTTGGCGCTTAGTTCGGTTTAGCAGAACCCCGGCCAATTAAGCTTCAAGTTCAACCACTCAGAAATAAACAACAGCTAAGATTATTTGAAACTTTTTCCCACACATGTAACTTACAAGCCTTTATTAACCATCAGAGATGAAGAAAACATGTAAATTATTTAAAATCATTGATATAATACCATTTATTTTCTCAGTACTTTGCACTCAGTTCACTCTGGCTGAACAAAAACATTGGAATATGGTTTATAGTTCAGTGTAACTGACTGTGTTTCTTTGTTTCAGAGAAAACCAGTCGGAATGTGATAAAAAAAATCTCGATTTTTCAGTGTCTATGAAGTTGAAATCGATATCACTCAAGATCCTTTACATGAATCAGAGAGGACGCGTAGTATGGTAGCCAAGGAATTGGCATCCCTATCCCACCAATGCAATGTTTTCGTAGCCAGCATAACAGCGGCTCAAGCTGACAACCTATCTTTCAACACAGCAGCATAATTTTAATGCTGGGTAAGAAAACAAGAAGACCATAACAGTCCCCTGATGGTAGCACAAAGGTTTCAAAATAGTGTGAAATGTAAACGGCGGAAGCCCTCCCAGCTCAGCCCTTCCCATCTATGTTTTTTTTATAGGCGGTGCATGATCAGGCACAGAACAAGAGTGATTATGTCAAATGATGTCCTTGCATGTCCTGAGGTCCTGAGATGTGAAAATGGAGCAATTTGTGCACTTCAAATTTATATTGGTCGAAGAAAACCATGAAAATGATCTGCCAAAGTGAACTAAGACAAAAAAAAATTCGAAAATATTGAAGAGATTCGAACTTGGGTCCTTTAAGTGATAACCAAGCACGTTACCTCTAGGTCATTTTACTTAGCTGAAGGTCAGTTGTTAAGTCTGAATCAAGTTCTAAACATTCTTCTCTAGCATGGTTTTCGTGAAAACGCCATTTTTCGATCAGCCAAAGCGAACCAAGTGTTTGATTTTTTTTTTTCAAGCTTTATTATTCTTATTAGCCTTGTTGTTCAATGACGGCTCCTGGGTTAAATAATCAGTATGAGGTGTATCAGCATAACGCATGTATTCAAAGCCAGTTCATCTTTGTATTGTTGAGAATAAATTGATTTTTAAATGCAGTGGATTTGGTTCGGTCTGGCTGACTGTGATTTGGAAAAATGGCGATCAACGCCATCGAAATCCAAATCGATCCTCCAACACCCGTATTTTTGATTACGTGTTAAATTCTCTCACAGATTGTTACTATGAGTCGGTTACAAGTTAGAAATCTGACAGCGATGAGTAGAACTTGAAATGTTCATCATTTGGACCAAAACTAAAATATTTCGCTGATTCTATGGAATGGTTTACAGTTCACTCTGGTTGGATGCAATTTTATTTTTTGTATGTTCTTCCAAACAGAAATTTTGAATTTACTCCACGAAGATCTGTCAGAATTACTGGATTTTTACACGAAAAGAAGATCATCATATTCTTCATGTAATGGTTAAGAAAACTCAATTTTTCAAAAAATGGTCTTTGGTTCGGTTTAGCAGAACCCCGACCAATTATCTCAGAATAAACTTTTTGGCGCTTAGTTCGGTTTAGCAGAACCCCGGCCAATTAGTAAATAGATCCACTGTTTACCAATTCATCATACTTATTCGAAATATTGGGTTCAAAAAATAAGAGTTTATGAATGCTTACAAAAAAAAATCGAATATGGCTTGGTAAATGACCAAAATCATCAAAACATTGTTTTTTTCATAATCATTAATGGAATTGAATAAGCAAGCGAAGCATCGAAATTGGCACTTTCCTAATGATCAAGTCTTTATAACATTTACAATGCAAAAACGTGACACTTTATTTCTAGAAATTTGCTTTCAAAGCACTCTATAAAATTCAATTGAACTGGCCATCATAAACGCCGTGAGCCACGCGCTGAATGTTGGTGAATTGCCATCTCTTCCGCACTGATGGAATGGTCTTCGCTCAATCTGCTGACTTTTTAACCCTGCTGGATTGATCGAATGAAATAACTTGAGGGGAAAGTTTGACGGACTTCGATGATCTTGATGGTTTGGTCAAACTGGATGATAGTGGTGGTTGGATCAATCTTTCTGAAGGGAAATATTTAGGATATGAACACCAACCTCAATCCTCGCTTTTGCAGGTTGATCATTATTGATATCAAGATTCAACATTATCATCCATCTTCTCCGCAATAAAAATGCAAGCAATACATTTAGCAATATTTCCATCAAATTGTGTTTCTTGATGAAGTTGAAGGAAAGATTGAACCTCTTGGTTGATTCAACTTATTGATAAGTGTAAATGGCACTATTATTCAAGAAAAATCAATAATGGTGGCACCATCAAACGCCAGGTACGAAGAAGATACAGTGTCAACCAAAAATATTCGCACCTGTGGATTTACTAATATTCATTAGTATTTGCAAAAAACTAAACAAAAGTATACCTTTTCCAAAAGTTTTTTTTTTCGAAACGCTCAAGAGACATTCGAGTGAACTCGTGCATGGGTACATGAACTTCTTTTCTATTTATTTATTTAGCATGTGAACATTTTTTTAACATACACTGTAATTGGAAACATCTTCCAAAGACTGTCAAAAAATGTTTTTTTTTTTTTGAATTATGTCACCTAAAAGTATTGGCAACCAAAATATGACAAACCGCTTTGTTTAATGCACACGCTAACCCTCAGTTACCCAGATTGGTGTCAAAGCGACCCAGACTGAGCAAAACTGCAGTTACTCTAAACTGAGTAAAGGCACCTTTACTCAAATCTGGGTTACCGATGTTGGTGGCTGTGGTGGGTTGCGTAGTTGCGTGCTTCGCTTTCTGACAGTTGAACTAGAAGTGTTCTGAATCTTGTGCGTAGCCTACTTGATCACGCTCAACTACCACATCTCCTTTTCTTTATAATTGAATGAGCTTTATATAGTTATTCAAAATGGTGTTTTGTTTCAACGATTTGGCTTGAGAACGGGTCAACGGATCTACATATATTTTTTTTACTAGAGGGTCTTTATTCTGTCATGCCCTCACCGACCAACCCAAGGTTGTCCGTGAGGGACTTTATAATGTCGTGCCCTCACCGACCAACCCGAGGTTGTCCGTGAGGGACTTTATTATGTTGTGCCCTCACCGACCAACCCGAGGTTGTCCGTGAGGGTCTTTGTTCTGACATGCCCTCACCGACCAACCCGAGGTTGTCCGTGAGGGACTTTATAATGTCGTGCCCTCACCGACCAACCCGAGGTTGTCCGTGAGGGGCTTTATTCTGTCATGCCCTCACCGACCAACCCGAGGTTGTCCGTGAGGGACTTTATAATGTCGTGCCCTCACCGACCAACCCGAGGTTGTCCGTGAGGGGCTTTATTCTGTCATGCCCTCACCGACCAACCCGAGGTTGTCCGTGAGGGGCTTTATTCTGTCATGCCCTCACCGACCAACCCGAGGTTGTCCGTGAGGAACTTTATTATGTCGTGCCCTCACCGACCAACCCGAGGTTGTCCGTGAGGGTCTTTGTTCTGACATGCCCTCACCGACCAACCCGAGGTTGTCTGTGAGGCACTTTGTATAGGATCCGCCGGATGTGAACTTGCAATTTCAAGTTTCATTGGTAAATCTTGCCACGGTAGAAGGTCTTGTACGGATGGATTCCCTCGTAGGCTAGTTGGTGGAATTTGCATGCCAAACCAGGTCAGACTTTTCTTCACATTTTCGTTTAAATCGTCCTCGTCTTGATGCGAATTTTCATCATCTTCGATTTGTTATATACTTCTTCAGGCATTTTCTCCAAGATCCCATCTTCGTCAGCCATTTGTGGTGGGTTGCGTAGTTGCGTGCTTCGCTTTCTGACAGTTGAACTAGAAGTGTTCTGAATCTTGTGCGTAGCCTACTTGATCACGCTCAACTACCACAGTGGCAAAATCTGGGTAAACGATACCCAGCTCCTCCGGGGCCTTGATTTTGTTAATTTATTTTCAATTTAGATTTTAAATAAAAAGCTCTTAATTTCCATGTGCTGTTCACTTACCTGATGCTGGAAAACAGTTCCCCGGAATAATTCCACTGTTTTCCCGTCATTTATCGGCATATTTTTCGCGAAAACATTCATAGTTTTCAGCGTTCTCCTGACCGCTGCCATATTCTCAAGCTGAAAAGTGACAAAGTGCCGATTACCCAGATCTTTACCCAAATTCAACGAATCTGGGTTTTCGGGTTACCCGGATTATGACAACTGCTAACAACATGAAAATCCGGGTCGAATCGACCCAGTCGATGGGTAGTTTCAGGTTAGCGTGCATTTCATCGTCTGATACGAATGCACTTCAAAGTGTACACACTTAAAATTGGTCCTCGAGCTCGGCATAAATATTTGCTGATTCCGAACGGCAATTCTTAATTTTGCTGATAAATATTTCAGCAAACAAAACTAGATTGAGTATAAATAAGGGTGAAAGTAACATGAGAGAGTTCTCTTCATCGAATCTCTCTTCTTCAAATTTAAGTGACAAGTTGCAAGTGTTGTTGAACTTTTTGGTCATAAATCGCAAGGTTGCGATGCAATCTAGCGTCTGAGTATAAAAAAGTTCGATTGAATTTGCATCTTGTCACTTTAATTTGCAGAAGAGAGAGTCAATGAAGAGAACTCTCTCATGTTACTTTCGCCCTTATTTAACCGTAGTGTGGCCAGCAAAAAAAACACCCGTAGAAGGCCGGCAGGGTACCCGGGTACCCACGAAATGGAAATGATTATATCTCAGCGATTTTTCCACCGATTTTAAAAGTTTTTGCCTCATTCAACTCAGAAACTCATTATCTATCGAGATCGTATTTGGTTGGACCGGTCCGATCACCATGGGTACCGGAAAATCCGGATTTACGGATCCATGTTTTTATACAATACAATATACGGGATTTTCGGTAGTGTGGTAGTCGGGTTCATTGGCAGATGATCACAGCAACCATGAAGTGGAGGAGACTGACAGCAGAGGGAAAACACAGTCATTGGAAGACAGAATATACTTACACCATTGATACTATAATAATAGAATAAATAATTATTACCTATCGTGGCTACAATATTTCAATAAATACCACATAATGGCGACGAGAATCAAACTCACGTGTGCGGGACGCTGGAGTAAGTATTATTTTGACGGCTTTGGCCCAAAAACATCTCGCCTCGAAAGAGGGAGATGCCTGACGGTTGATGAAAATTTGACCGGTTCAGGCAAGAATATCTCGCCTCGAAAGAGAGAGATGCCTTTGCGGCGGATGAAAATCTGACCGGTGCGGGCAAGAATATCTCGCCTCGAAAGAGGGAGATGCCTTTGCGGTTGATGAAAATCCAACCGGTGCGGGCAAGAATACTTCGCCTTGAAAAAGGGAGGTGCCTTTGCGGCGGATGAAAATCCGACCGGTGCGGGCAAGAATATCTCGCCTCGAAAGAGGGAGATGCCTTTGCGGTTGATGAAAATCCAACCGGTGCGGGCAAGAATACTTCGCCTTGAAAAAGGGAGGTGCCTTTGCGGCGGATGAAAATCCGACCGGTGCGGGCAAGAAAGTGGTCGGACGACATGAGCGGGGGCAATCTGGACACCCTCTCGGTGGATTCCTCCTCCAGACCATCCAAGATCGGAGGCACGGCGTTCACGCTGGACGACGACTTCGAGAGGATTCGACGTGAACGAGGACGAAGACCGGATTTGTTTCCGGTGCCACTCGGAGGAAAATGAGGATTCCCACGAGAAGAAACACATCTCCAAACTGCATCGAAGAGACATTTCACATCATCTAACAAAACTAACGCGTACATCACGATGCTGCCGTCAAGAACAGCAGTCGGATGCTGAGTTTGCTGAAGCTGAAAGTGTCGCTTCCACCACCGCCGAAGCTCAAGGAACATCCGGCCTTGGAAGCGGCCAGTCAAGGTGGTGATGAGCAGGCTGATGTGGTGGAAGTGGCGACGGCGGCGGCAGTCGAATCAAAAGATGCCACGGACGCATTTACGGAGCTCAAGGAGGACCAGTTGGAGATCCCCATCGAACGCACATCCACCGGACTGAGGTTAGACGCATAGTCCTTTGTTTTTTTTGGAAAAAAGGAGATGTGGTAGTCGGGTTCATTGGCAGATGATCACAGCAACCATGAAGTGGAGGAGACTGACAGCAGAGGGAAAACACAGTCATTGGAAGACAGAATATACTTACACCATTGATACTATAATAATAGAATAAATAATTATTACCTATCGTGGCTACAATATTTCAATAAATACCACAGGTAGGTTAGTAGCAATTTCGGTACCAAGCATCGTAAAATTGCTTTGGCATATTGTATCTGACTGGCCTCCCGAATAGAAATTGTAATGTAGAAAACATTAGCATACATCTATAAAACCTTAACATTTAATGTATATCGTTGTTCTCCTAATGTACTCAGACTTCAATGTAACATCTAAGTACACAGTAATACATAAGATTTACATGTAACATTGAAGTCAAACTTCAATGTGATGTTGAATTTGACATCATATAACATCCAAAGACAAAATATTCAAATGTTACATCAAAATCAAATGTCATATCGATTTCAACTGTTGCTCACTTGAAACATCAGACTACATCTAACGACAGACAAATGTAATGTAACATTAGAATCAAACATCATATTGATGTCGAGTGTTGCTCACTTGAAACATCAGAAAACATCTAACGACAGATGATTGTAATGTTACATTAGAATTAAATGTCATATTGTTGTCAACTATTGCTCGCTTAAAACATCAGACTACATCTAACGACAGATAAATGTAATGTAACATTAGAATCAAACATCATATTGATGTCGAGTGTTGCTCACTTGAAACATCAGAAAACATCTAACGACAGATGATTGTAATGTTACATTAGAATTAAATGTCATATTGTTGTCAACTGTTGCTCGCTTTAAACATCAGACTACATCTAACGACAGATAAATGTAATGTAACGTTAGAATCAAACATCATTTTGATGTCAAGTGTTCCGCACTTGAAACATCAGCATACATCTAACGACAGATGAAAGAATTTTACATTAGAATCATACATCACGTTGATGCCTCAATCATCAGAAAGGATTCAGCTGAGCTCACTAATTTGACGTTTGAGCGGTGCCGTGTTTACAGAAAATGAACATGTTTCCATAGCCACGACGCCGCTCAAAAGTCACTTGTTTGACACACGTGCATTTGTGCAACGAAAGATAACTTTCCCCACACGTGTAAGGGAACGTTCAAAAATTACGTCCAACATTTGGGGGAGGGGGGGGTCTAGAAAAGTGTGACAGTACGTGTATTGGGTATAGGAAAAGTGCGTGACAGAGGGGGGAGGGGGGGTCTAGAAATCCCGAAAAACGATGGACGTAATATTTGAATCTTCCCTAAAATTCATAACACAGGAATGCATGATGCACAAAATCGGCCAAATTCCGTTTGTTTTTCTGTGCGACACAAATTTAATATCAGCTCGTGCATCCACATAAGCCTGTATTTTGCAATAATTTAGGCATGGCAATAATGTTTAGTATACCGAAAAACATTGAAATTCCACAAAAATGTGAGCGAACGAGCTATTTTAGATTTAATGTCTGGATTTATGTAAATGTTACTCATATTTGAGTGCCATGGAGTTTTACTGAATATGTGTGACTTCAATTCAGCGTTGTTCGTCAAGCCTTTCTTTCTAAAGTTTTTTCAAGTTTTTTCGGTCGGTCGAGTTTTCAAGAAGTGTCGTTCCTGTTGAAAAAATAGTTTGCGGAGGCCAAAAAGTGTTTCACAGAAAAGTCTGGCCCGGGAAGAACATTCGGCAAACGGAAGATTGCAGATTCCGTGCCGTTTTTGAGGTGTTTTGTGCGTCGCAAAAGTACCTCCCCATTTTCTTCCTGACGCCGACGTCGTGCGCCGAAAGTAGAAAGTAAAACGAAGAAAAATCCCTGTGTTTATTAAGTGCCGCTGTGTTTATTAAGTGACTGGCTGATTGATAAGCGGGCAGCCAGGCTTTCCGTACTCTGTGATGGTTATTTTGATGTTTTAATTCGGTGTGTAAAAGATTTGCGACGAGACGAGACGTGCTGAACGACCGGAAATTCCGGACGAAGTCGGGTCGTGTCAGATTTATAGCGGTGGCGGCAACATAAGTGTCTCCGACGACGACATCATGGCTGGAGGGGAAGTTCGTAGCAGTTGTCGGCTGCGACGCAGAACGGAACCGAGTTCATCCAGCGCCTTCCAGCTCGGTAAGAAGGGCTCCGGCGGTGGCCAATCGGAGACGGCTGTGGGACGACAGCTATGACCAGTCTTCCGGTGCGGATAACGGAAACAGCTATAGTGGCAGCAAAATTTAACAATCCGCACGCAAGAAGGCTAAGAAAAGTGTGGAAACCTACGAGGTGGGTCCGAGTGGAACGCATCAGGTATGTTTTGTTTTGGGAGGGAGCGGTGTCCTCTGGCTTGGGCATTTAAGGATGATTATGCTAACCCAATAGCACTTGAGCGCTGATTTATTCATCACAGTTTGGCCCTTGAGCTAGGTATAAATCTGGTTTACGAGTTGAGCGCAGGCCGTAAGTGCTAATGGGAATCAAAGAAATATTCGTTGTGCATTTATCACAAGTCAAAGACGAGTTATAATTCAGTTTGCCTAGACTCAATCTTTGCATTCTTTGAATTTTATCAAATTTAACAATATTTAATATAACGTTACGAAAGAGTGAGTGGGGCAGGACTCTGCAAAACTGACTGACTGACGGACTGACCAGGCAAAAATAAAACTATTATTATTTTTATTTCTTCACATCAGTTATCTTGACGTTTATTTTGACGAACTAAAAGAACAGTAACCTGCGCGTAAACAAATTGTTTATTTATGTTTATTTATTTCTCCTGAAATTCCTCCAGAAATTGCTTCAGGGATTCCTCCAAGAATTCCACCAGGAATTGCTCTAGGAATTTCTACAAGAATTTATCCTGGAATTCTTCAAAGCATTCCTCCATGGATTTTTCCAGAGATTACTACAGGAATTCCTCAGGGATTTCTTTCGGAATTTCCTCAGGATTTCCTCCAAAGATTTTTTCAGGAATTTTTTCGGGGATTCCTGCGAGAATTCCACCAGGAATTCTCCTGGGCATTCTTTCAGGCATTTATCCAGACATTCTTCCAGGAATTCTTGCAGATGGTCCTCAAAGAATTCTTTTAGCGATTCCTTCAGAATTTCCTCCAGATATTTCTCCAGGAATTGCTTCAGGGACTCTTTCACGAATTCCTCCAGGAGTTCCCCAGGAGTTCTTCCAGGAGTCCACGAATTTATTCAGGAAATCCGTCAGGAATTCCTTAAGAAATTCTTCCAGGATTTTCTCTACCAATACTTTCTAGAATTTTTCAGATTTCCTCCAGGCATTCCTTCAGGAATTCTTCCAGATTTTCCTCCAGGAATTGATGCAGGAATTCCTCCAAAAATTCGCTTAAGAATTCATCCAGGAGCTGCTTAATGGATTCCTCCAGGTATTTCTCCAAGGATTCCCTCAGGGATTTCTACAGGAATTCTCTCGAGGTGTTCTCCAGAAATTCCTCAAGAAACTCAAGGGAATTACTTCAGGGATTTCTCCAGAGATTTCCCAAGGGATTCCTCCAGGAAATCCTTCGAAGATTCGTCCAGGAATTCTTCCAAAGATTTTTCCAAATACTCAAGGGAAATTTCTCAAGCGAATTTTTTTTAGAATTTTCTCCAGGGATTCCTTCCAGACTTCCTCTGGAGATTTCTCCATGAATTCCTCCAGGGATTCTTTAAGAAATTCTTCCAGGGATTGCTCCAAGAATTCATCCGAGAATGGACTACCCGCTTGACGCGCAGCCACGGTTGATCAGCAGGAGTAAATCCATTTAATTTTGTATGGCGAAAAGCATCTAAACTTGAATTACTTGAAATAGAACACTCCCTACAAAAACATTTGGTAGGCATAATAGTGGTTGCCATGGATTACTGCACGAATTTGTACTGGCCTGCTTACTCTCACACGAAATTTGACGTTTGAGAGGTGTTGGCACCGCTGACACGTCAAATTTTCAGTGAGAGTAAGCAGGCCAGCATAAATTCGTGCAGTAGACCATTGTGCACAACCACTACCAAATATTTTTTCGAATAATGTATTTCCCTTTGAGAAATGTGCCTTTAGATGCTATTCGCCATACAATATTCTTGCGATTTACTTCTAGCGGTTTTTTGCGTATAGAAGCTAGCGCCACATTGGTCGATGCGGAGAGTAAGAAAACAGCCGATGCAGGTAATTAATTTTCTCCAGGAATTTGTCCAGATGTTCCTAACACCGCTAGCCATCATGGTTTCCCATAGCGGAAAGAATCATGGTTACAGGTCGCAAGCCCTAGTAAAGTGTGGAACGTTTTGATGGCTGTGATCCCTGACCATCATGTAATCAAAATCCCAGGGATACTCAACAGTGACCAAACTGTTGGGCTGTGGGTGTTGCGTGTGTGGGGTGCATATATTGACAAGCATTGCTATGGATCGAAAAGTTGAGGTTATGTCGTGTAATTTTGTAAGTTTGAAAGGGAAACACCAGTTCCCCATCGATTTTTTTCTACCCGGTTTTTGCCAGAAAGATTATCTAAAACGACTCAAATATGGGATAATCTTAAGGACAGACTTGTTAGAATCCCAAAATGGCCGCCACACTGGCCGACTTTGGCACCTACTCACGATTTCGAGAGCACAAATCTCTTCGTAAACAAAACAAGCGCACCTGATCTTCTTATTTTAAGCTTATTACAAGTGAGCAAGAACAGAATAATAAAGTGCACTGTTGTTTGAGGCTTGCTGATTGAGATTTGTGCGTTTGAAGTTCTGATGCACTTTTGAAGCGGGATTTAATGACGTTTGTCCTTAATTTGATTCTATAATTTCTCATTTCTACTTTTAATCTGCCTTCATTTGGTTCTTTAAGGGAATCCATGGAATAATTTCCATAAATCGAAACTTTAAAATAAATTAAATTAAAATTTATTTATGTGGAGCGAACCTGGTGTGGTGGTTAGAAGACAAGACTATCACGCCGAGGACCTGGGATCGAATCTCATTCTCGACATACTCACATAATGTGGATTCTTCCTTCGGAAGGAAAGTAATGCGTGGTCCCAAGATGAACTAGCCTAGGGTTAAGGACAGACTTGTTAGGATCCCAAAATGGCCGCCACAATGGCCGGCTTTGGCACCTACTCACGATCTCGAGCGCACAAATCTCTTCGTTAACAAAACCAGCGCATCTGATCTTCTTATTTTAAGCTTATTACAAGTGAGCAAGAACAGAATAATAAAATGCACTGTTTTTTAAACTTGCTTCTTGAGATTTGTGCGTCTGAAGTTCTGATGCACTGTTGAAGCGGGATTACAAGACGTTTGTCCTTAAAAATCTCGTTAATACAGACAAATAACAAATGTGGATCCTCGTAGCCGTGCAGTTGCTGTTCGATTTCCGCTCCGAGCGATGTTTCTTCTCCGTATCCACTGCATGCTCCGTGTGTCCCTTGTCTAGTGTTAAGTTTCATTCAGTCTTTTTTCATTAAGTCATTCAGCCCAGTTTCGAGTTCAACGGGAATCGCTCAAGAAACTTCTTGAACGATTCCTGGCAGAAACTTTCTTCGGTGACTGCCATTTGGACTGTCATTTTTTCGCAACTGCGTACTGCGATCGAACAAAAAAACGTTTTCTTGAGCAATTCAGGAAAGGAATTTCCTATGCATCAAGATAGGCTGAGAAATTCCTTCTGATTTTCAAACCCGTAACGTGAGTAGATCACCTTGGAATAGTGCGTTAAGGCGTAAGGACTATCACATTACATTTTGAGCATGCTATTTTCCTAACAAATGTAGTCAGGCTCCTGTAGGAACATTCCAGGATCAACCGTTGATGTGGTGCTTTTTTCGGTGTGTCTGTTGGTGTGTTTAGTGTTTGCTGATAATGAACATATTGTTTCGGGAGGATTCAGGTAGGTTTATTATATAATACAGGAACTATGGTAAGGTGTAGGTATAACCATTGCAAGCTTATCACGAATAGCTTATTCAATGAAATATGTTGATACAGTTTTCTTTTCCAGATTTTCGGCCACCCAGTTCTGCAGCGGTCAATATGGAGAAACAAATCAGATGAATTATGCAGCAGCTGTCTCAACACAACAAAATAATATTTTGTGCGCCTCAACGTTCACCAAACGTATTCTTTGGAGTCGACCTTCCCAATAACAATATCCAAATTCCCGAGACACCTTGGCCTGAGCGATCGTAGAGCTATCTACATCTTTCATATAGGTGTTCAAAACTAACCATTGTATTGATGAAAAGTTGTTATTAACTATTCGAATTTCTTTTGTTGTCCAATAGAATGTGTAAAATGCTACAAATTTGATCAAGCACGCCGTAAAATTCGTCACCCATGATTTGGCGCCTACATCAGTGGTCTAACGACTCTTCGCGTTCTCGGCACTAGTTCCAATATGTCGCTTAAAGAGTTGCCACATATGATGTTAGGTAAGCTGAGGTCAGTTAACTGACTGATGGGGCACGGGAGCTATTGCTATGATCAAAATGTATACATTACTAAGACATTATAGACGGACTATTGAAAGGAAACCGAGTATTTAAGAATATAACTTCAATCTATCATGTCGGAAGTAAGGTAATGTGCTATGTAGTTAGAGGTGTAGACAATAGTTGTATTGATGAGAAGTTGTTATTAACTATTCGAATTTCTTTTGTTATCCAATAGAATGTGTAAAATGCTACAAATTTGATCAAGCACGCCGTAAAATTCGTCACCCATGATTTGGCGCCTACATCAGTGGTCTAACAACTCTTCGCGTTCTCGGCACTAGTTCCAATATGTCGCTTAAAGAGTTGCCACATATGATGTTAGGTAAGCTGAGGTCAGTTAACTGACTGATGGGGCACGGGAGCTATTGCTATGATCAAAATGTTTGCATTACTAAGACATTCTAGACGGATTATCGAAAGAAAAACTAGTATTTAATAATATAACTTCAATCTATCAATATCTATCAATCGCACTATAACTGTGGTATTTGGAGTAATCTAGAAACATCATAAAACGTTCAAATATTATGTTTTTGCAAATATGAGTATCAATCTTGGTATCAAATGGTTATGTACATCAAAGAACGTAAGAAAACGTCTGCATCTAATGTTTTTACATCAACATACATCAGAAATACGTTTGAATCCAATCTATTTGCACATCATAAAACATCTAAAAACGTTTCAAATAAATGTCTGAATTTACGTCAACATACATCAGGAAACGTCTGAATCTAATGTTTTTTACATAAACATACATCAGAAATACGCTTGAATCTAATGTATTTGTACATCATAAAACATCTAAAAACGTCTAAAATAAATGTCCGAGTTGACGTCAACATACATCAGGAAACGTCTAAATCTAATTTTTTTAACATCAACACACATCAGAAATACGTTTGAAGCTAATGTATTTGCACACCATAAAACATCTGAAAACATCTAAATCTGATGTTTTAATTTACATCAATATACATCAGCAAACGTATGATTCTAATGCTTTTTACATTAACATACATCAGAAAAACGTTTAAATTTAATGTTTTTGTACATCATAAAACATCTAAAAACGTTTAAAACTAATGTCCGAATCGACGTCAAAATACATCAGGAAACGTCTAAATCTAATGTTTTTTACATCAACACACATCAGAAATACGTTTGAATCTAATGTATTTGCACACCATAAAACATCTAAATCTGATGTCTTGATTTACATCAATATACATCAGCAAACGTATGATTCTAATGTTTTTTACATCTACATTAGAGTGGGTCAACGTTGTATGGGAAAATTCAAATTTGATCCTATCATTCCGGAACAAAGTTTTTTCGATGCTTTTCATGGGTCCAAGCAACTGTGCAAAATTTGGGCGCGATTGGTTGCGTCCCCGCATTCCGCATTGCATTTGAAATTTGTATGGAGTTTTACATAGGAAAACCTACGTTTTAGCATTTTTCTCCTGAGAGGCCCAACTTTGTCTTGAACTGTGTAACCAACGATGTTAAAGTATAGCCAAGGGGATGCTGATAAACTTTGCCGAAAAGAGTAAGGTACTAGAGTGGTTCTGGAAAAAGTTATTAATGTTCAAAGTTTGATACCTCAGTGAAACTACTGAAAATCACTTTTTCTGCCAACACTGCTGGTGCTTAAAAGGATCAGTTCATCCTGGCTTTTTATTTTGACATTTCGTGGAACAACAACCCCCGTTTTCATCAACAAACACCAACAAGCTAGTGGTTTTCAGTTGATTTTCGAATTATTTTTCAATTTAAAACAAAATTCTTATCATTTTAGGTCAACTCTGCTTTTGAGGAATGGTGCTGGAAGTATTTTAGAGGAGTACCGGTGCGTTCCGACGTGAATTTCACTAATCTCTCGATCGCATGCATGCATTCTTTGGTTAGCTTGATCTCGTCTACGTGATGATGCACTAGGCGGTTTATCAACGCAGTGCCATACTCAAACACACCGAATTCCGCCTCCACAGAATCATTTTAGATAACCCAGTGTCATTACTACGCTGTTGGTCCAGATTGAGGGATGTCTCAAGTCCAGACCAATCGCCAGTCTTTCGGAGAATCCTGACTATCTTCAACAGTCTTCAACCGCTCACACCTGCACATTTTTTGAGTGGGAGGGTCACTGCAAGCATTCCCGGAGGGTGATGTTACCACAACTCCTATCCTATCAATCGCCTCACCCAGTTAGAATCAGTCCAACGGAAGATCCGATTTTTTTTTGTAAACGAGTCAGGAGTATCTGAGCCAGCTCCACGGACGGAACAAACGTTAGCGGCACCCGGTTAACATTGAAGATGGCAAGAGGGTGGTGATATGCGACGATAATCTTCCACCTTGCCCTGGAAGCTAAGCCGAATCGAGCAAACCCACCCTGGAGCAGATGGCCTTGTTCTGCGGACAGCTACTGGGGAGCTCAAACGACCGGTGGAAAGGGTTTGCCTCCTACTGTAACCAATTAGGGAGATCGAATTCTTGTTTTATTTAAAAAATATTCCAACATAATTGGATAACTATCATTTATTAATATTTAGTTTTAAGAAGTAACGAATAAAATGTTTGTAAGTTGAACTAACTAGCAATATTTAATTCAAACACATAACCGATACTGTAGCCGCTTGCTATTAACCAAAGTGTCGGTAACGCAATCATCTTTTGAAATTGGTTCCTAGTCTATGATCGGTAAGTTCGGTGTCTAATTAACGAAGTTTGCTGGTGTGGTTGGGCCACCGGGCATAATAGTGTACATCATTGGTATCTGCGGTCGATCCGTTAGCCAGGAAATGGTTAGACGACCGCTAAACCCGTGGTCAGATCGAGGATCATAACATGCCGATTAAAGGTGCGTTTTGAGGTGGATGCATGTTGATATGGATTACTTTCAGGGGCGTTACCGGTCACAGAATGATGGATACACCTGTAGTCTTCGGAATTCCTCAAAAGCAGATCTGATCTAAAATGATAAGAATTTTGTTTTGAATTGGAAAATTATTCGGAAATCAACTGAAAACTACTAGCTTGTTTGATGTTTGTTGATGAAAACTGGGGTTGTTGTTCCATGAAATGTCAGAATATAAAGCAAGGACGAACTGATCCTTTTGAGCACCAGCAGTGTTGGCAGAAAAAATGATTTTCTGCAGTTTCACTGAGCTATCAAACTTTGAACATTAATATCTTTTTTCAGAGTCACTCTAGTACCTTACTCTTTTCGGCAAAGTTTATCAGCATCCCCTTGGCTATACTTTAACATCGTTGGTTACACAGTTCAAGACAAAGTTGGGCCTCTCAGGAGAAAAATGCTAAAACGTAGGTTTTCCTATGTAAAACTCCATACAAATTTCAAATGCAATGCGGAATGCGGGGACGCAACCAATCGCGCCCAAATTTTGCACAGTTGCTTGGACCCATGAGAGGTATCGAAAAAACTTTGTTCCGAAAAAATGACCATGTTGACCCGGTCTAATCTACATACATAACAAAACGTTTGAATCTAATGTTTTTGCACATCATGAAACATCTGAAAACGTCCAAATCTATTGTCATTTTACATCAACATACAAAAGAAAATCGTTAGAGTTTTATGTTTTTTGCACATCAAAAAACATTTGAAAACGTCAGGTTTTGATGTTTCGGATTATTTGCTTGACATCAGAAAAACGTTTGATTTCCTGATGTATACATTATGTTACCTTGCATAAACACATCTGAATCGTAATGTTTTCTAATGTTCAACATCAGAAGTACATCAAACCTTGATGTTGATGTATACATCGAAATTTAACGTCAGGCTAATGTAAATTTTTATTCGGGCTGGAATCATAAAACGTGTTGACTTTGAAACTGTGATTTCGGAACACGCTTCTCGTGGGGCCATGGTTGACCATAAACATCCTAGTCTTAACAATGTGGGTTTCAATATGGTATAAGGACATGCTCCCAAAAATATGGATTTTCCGAAAACCACGGTGATTAGATCGGTCTAACCAAATATTTTCCCGATAGATGATGAGTTTCTGAGTTGAATGAGCTAAAAATTTCCAAAATCTATGCAAAATTGACGGAGATATGATCATTTCAATTTCGTGGGTACCCGGGTACCCTGCCGGCCTTCCACGTAATAAAAAAATGCAGGAGCCCCTCCCCCTGCCCCTGCTTACTTTAAAATTCGGTCAACCCCATTAATAGATGTATATTCACGAGTTCTAAGATCTAACAGAGTTCCAACATACTAGTTTCAACAACCATTAAAATGTCGAGATTTGAAATTGAAAAAGGTACCCGGGTACCCTGCCGGCCACATAAGTGTTAAACTCAATCTAAGACATTTTAAATGTCTTTGCCGAGATTGTTTAAAACATTTTACTGAAATATCAGCAAATTGCTTTAAAAATTGGAAAACTGACAGCATTTTTTGCTAAACCTGTCGGTGAACACGGATTTTACCGAAATCAGTAAACGAGATTACCGAGATATCAGCAATCGTATCATCCTTCGCTGAATTTCGGTAATACAACGGTCACTTTTGCAGGTGCCATGTTTTGGTGAAAAACAAAACAACATATCAGTGATAGTGGTGCTGAAGTCACATGAAGTGCATTCCCAAACGATTACGAAGTCCAGATAGGTATGTAAGAACTATCGAGCTTCTATAAGTAAATTATTGCAAATTAGCGTCATATTCAATTTATTCTAGAATAGCGGTCCCTCCCATTAGTAGATGTTTGTCGAGGAGCGGTACGCCTTTGCAGTAGCCAATTTAGAAATGAAAGGTGAAACCCTGGGAGTAATGAATGTTTCCGGCAACAAAATACATATTTTTCATTACAATTTTATAGACCAATGAAAAATAAATGTTCAAGAATAGAACTCTTTTATTGTATTTTCGTGCGGGTTAAGAACGCGTAATTTTATTTTCAACTAGCTGTCCCATTTGATTGTGCCATTTTGATTGTGATTGTTTGACAACTGCTGGGGAGTCATTTTGGCACCGCAATCTAGATTGGTTTCATTGTGATCGTTTTGAATTTCTTCCCCGCTCATAACAATTCCAGTAATTTTACAATTGCTTTTCTTTAAAGTTGATTTTCGTAACTTTTTTACATATAAACACAGCCACCATGAATACGAATCAAACCCTGCAAGAGTCATCCCGATCGGTTCAGCCGTTCGTGAGTTTTGTTGCCTCAAAGGGACTTCAAACTCATTTTTATATATATATATATATATATATATATAGATATAGATACTGTCTTCCATTCTCAAAAGAAAACAAAATCAAATGCCGAGATTCAGTAAGTTCATTGGGGGTAATGTGTGCTGGGTAATGATTTTGCCGAGCTATCGGCAAATATTTTTACTGAGAATCTCTGCAAAATATCGATAGCTGTCATTTTTTGTGATTGCCGAGGGCCCGGCAAACCTAATTTTTGCTGAGCTGGTTGCCGAGCACTCGGCGGTGCCTATCTCGGCAATCGGTTAGCCGAGATTCAGCGAAAAAAACTTAGTGTGTAGTGTCAAAAAATAAACAAAACAAACGAACATTGTCATCGACGCATCTCAAGCGAAGAGTGTCCCTGAACATTAGTTTTTCTGCTAAATGCCTAATGCTAAAAGGCCTCGCATCGTTCTTCATCGTAGTGTCGTCGCAGAAGGATATAAGCAAAAAAATTGCACCTCCGCACGAACAGATCGTCCCCATGAAGGAACATCGACATTGCCCCAAGGAGGAAGTTTTGCCATCGAAGCGGATCAGGGGACAGATCGCGGTCTCGGTGCAAAAAAAAAAAATGGAGAGATAAAGCGTAACAGCAGTTCGACACCTTCCGAAACGGGAGCGGGAGTCTCTAGAACTGGCGCGGTTTTTTGAAGTTGGTCTGGTGACTGGCGGTTCGGGGAGTGGTGGGATTATTAGAAACCCAAAGCTGGGAGAGAAACTTAGGATGTGTCACGTGAATTGGAGTGGCAGGAGGGATCCCCCCAAAAAGCCGTCCAATTCCGCCTGATCCGTATACTAAGTTCAGCAATCTTTTCCTCTGGTTTAATGAACTTTTTCATATACCGATACAAATCGTTGTCCAATTTGGAATCCCTCTCACACAAGCGAATGTAAACAAACATTGGAGAAAGTTGAACCGCGTTCTCCATAAGGGAAAGATGTTATACATGTTGTTATTGTAACTTGAATTGAACATGTTTAACAAATTTGAGTGACAAAACTTGCCTGGGGATGAGACCATGGATGAAGCACTTGATTTTTGTGTTTGTTTTTAAAAAACATATTCACAACATTATTTTAGATGCATATGTTCTCTGAAAACTTGTGAAAACTTTGTTTTGACTTGAGTTGTTTTCAAAAATCTTTTATATAACAACTTTTTAACTGCAACATGTTTCGAGGTGTTACTTGGGAGGCAGCCATCAGTTGTTTCTTTCGCGTTGAATGGCGTGGTGAAACGTTGGCTTGACAAGGCTTCTTCGGAGTGAGCGTTGCCGAACGAGTTGCACTTTTTGGCTGAACGTGATTCGCCATGCACGGGATGAAATTCGGAGGTGATGTTTGGTGTGATCACTGCGCTAGGAGCTTCCGCTAGAGAATATAGCCAGCTGCTGAAGGACGACAAATTGACCGTCGCTAGCGATAATCGGTACTGCGCCCAATTCAATTTGATTGATGGGGGCAGCTTGTTCACGAGTTGGCGAAGGAAAGCCATGTTGTAGAAGTATTCTTCCAATCCACACGCGTCCACGGTTGCGCAGAAGTTTTGAACGCGAAATCCACGATGGTTTCTAATTTATCCTCTCTCAGTGCCGGAAGGAAGCTGATCTTCGACATCATCGAGTGAACCTCTGGTTGTCCGAACAGCATTTTTAGAGTCGACATGACCCCGCTGACGTTCGATGGATGAAGCAGTCGGCTTTTGACCGCTTCGTATGCTCGACCTTTCAAACTTCGCTGTAGGCGAACGATGTTTTCATCATTGGTGAGCCCACACATAGCAGTGGTGCTGTTGAAAGTAGTTATAAACAAGGGCCACTCTTCCGGGTCTCCAGAAAACGTCGGTAGATCCTTCGAAATGGCTTGTCGGGCTGCCAGCTGCTTCCGAGAAATCGGTTAGGAATCATCTCCTTGGTCGTATAGTCGACAGTCTCGCATTGTAGATGAATGGGAATAGTTCTGTTGACGTTCCGCTGGTTGATTAGAGTTTGGAACAAATCGCTGGTAATTTGGAAGTGACATATTACGTGTGATGCGACGCACTGCATCCGGTTCCATGTTTTGGGAAGCAATTGGTGCGGCAACTCCGCGTTCGCCAGAATGAGGAAGCTGTGCCATCGAAACACGACGCAAAGGCTCGGAATTTGGGACCGGTCATTGCTGTGTCGGTAATGGAGCATGATTCGTCGACCCGAGAGACAATCGCTGTATTCCATCGTTTAGCATCGGTGGATTAACGGGACAACTCAGCATGGATGCTGGTGCGGGAAATGGATCTGGAGGAATTACCTCGGACGAGCGAGTGCTGCTAATCTGTGCAGCTGTTGAATTCCAAACTTGCATTTTGCCGGCGTGTATGTTCGGATTTACTTGACTCTCGATTTGAGCTGCAGATAGCTCAATGCTGTGTGCATTTGTGGCTGCGATCCAGTTCTGGGTTCTGTTCATGGAACTGTTCTTAGATGAACCGTCGTCGCTCATGGCTTGCTCCAGCTGGTACTTTTGCTCCAGGAAAGCCCTTTCTTTAACTTCTTCTTCCGCTGCCAATGTTGGTTGTCGCTCTGCTTCACGCCGCTCGACGTTCCTTATCTCCTCAAGCATTTGTAGTTTGAGTCTAGCGAGAGCTTGCGAGGAGTGACTTGAAGACACTGAAGGAGGTTTGGCTTCGTTTCGAGACGGAGAGACAACCCACTGAAGCGAAGTGACGATCGGAACTTGACCTTCCATCTGAGTCTGGTTCAACCCTTCCGCTGCAAGCGAGAGGGTTTGTTGACTAGTTGTAGGCTCAAGCAGCTGCTGATGCTGTGACGGTACGGAGAGCCTATTCGGATACGTTCTGGATGGCTGCCCTGAAGGACTACCACTTCCTTGGAGAAGAGTTGCAATAGAACTGGTTTCCTAGACACCTTTCGCTGATTCGCATTTGGCGCAACTCCAGGAAAAATTCTCCATATGCTGGGTGACTTCTACGCATCGGAAGTGAGACTATTTGTAACACACGTTGCATTGCATCATCTCGGATGTATCCACTACCTGCCATAAAAAGCACCATTCTCTCCTACATGAGGAGTCCTCTCCAAGTCCCCAACTACCTGAGTCAAACCCCCAAGAACCTAAACCCGCATCACCAACGACAGACTCTCCTAATACACCGTCTCCCTCCAGTCAGAATTCCAATTCTAAACCTCAACAGCAAACCACAGTAAATTCAACATGTTCATGTAATCATTCCCAGAGCCTGAAAACTGTAATGTTGTTGACGGCTGTTGTAATGCTTGAGAGTGATGGTGAGTTGATTCCATGTCGTACGCTCCTTGATAGTGGTTCGCAAGTGAATTTTCTTTCCGAGCGAATGGCCAACCGGTTGAAGGTTCCTCGCGATGTTGTAAATGTTCCAATTACAGGGGTCGGTGGTTCAAAGATGTACGCTCGAGAGAAGTTAACCGTTTCAGTGCAGTCATCATATTCCAAATTTGCTACAGATCTTGAGTGTTTGGTGGTTCCAAAGGTGACTGGAATCATTCCAGGTTCAAAGACAAACATTTCCTCGTGGCAAATCCCCGCTGGTATCCATCTAGCGGATCCGGAGTTTAACGTCCCTAAGAGTATCGATATGCTGATTGGCGCCTCTAAGTTTTTTGGTCTTCTCAAGTCAGGACAGCTGCGCTTGGCTGAGGGCCTACCGGAACTTCAAGAAACTCATTTTGGTTGGGTTTTCTCCGGAGAAATCGACCACGGAGACAAATTTCGTTCGTTTGAAACAAAAATATTCATGTTTATTCGGTAAACTGATAAAATATTTAAAACTAATTTTTAAAACAAACTCAATTACATATTGATTTCTACAATACCCATTGAAGAGCCCCCCGTTCCGCCGTCGAGAACATAAACAAAACTCTCAAGTTCCAGCTGCATCACCAAACAAGTTTTCCTCTTTGCAAAAAAGCAAAGATTTTTAAGTACAAGATAACCCACTCTTGCTTTTCCCATACAGTCCATTGGCGAACACATTTATTCGACAACAGCGCCTTCTTGCGCCAGAAAATCGAACGATTTTAACAAGGACCATCAAAGCAGCCGTTGTTTTGCTGCATCGTTACGTCTACGGTAGACGTCATTTGATTGAGTTGCTGGTCGGGCCTCAAGGTGTGTTTGGAAGTAATCTTTCTTTTTCCATACCGGCCAATGCACCGGCATATGCCCTCATTAAGTCCGGACAGATTTGACCATTGAACCAAATGTGTGTTGTATTTCTTTCCTTTTTGAGTTGTAACGACAAGATTCTCTTTAAGTCATCCCTCGAATCAGAAGGTACATGCTGGACCTGAAGAGACGTCGTTGACAAAGAGATTTACAGGATATTTTCGCCGTAATTACTAATTCTAGAGAAAGACTGTTATGAGTTGCGGTTGGGAGGGATGTTTTTGATACTATCTCTTCAGCTACAACTATCTCCAGAACTCGTTCAGGTTGATCCACATCATGATGTGAACACTTACGTTACTCGGACATCTTGGCTGCATAATAGCAAATTAGCGAATCAAGTGGTCGAGGCCCCACACAACATGGCTGTTGTTGAAAAAGTTATACCCAAAGAAATTCCTTTCAGGAAGTTTTGATAGGGATCGGTAGAAATGAAGATAGGTTTGAGATGCCTGTGCTGTTAAGATGGTTTCCACACCGAAACCGCATCATGGCATGAATCGTATGAATCATACTCGAGCTTGAAGAGCGCATTCTTGCAGTACCTGCCGTTTTTTTCTGACTCCCATATTTATTGAATTACATTACAAGATCCCAATTTGGACGTGAAACCTTTGAGCACTGAAAATGACGTCTGGAGTTCGTTCCAAATTGTCATTGTTTGTCTTTTTTTTTTTTTTTTCAATCAAAGCCACCTGCGGTTTTGCGGCAGTAAATTAGTTCGACCGCGAGTCAACCGTGTCGCTGCTGTCGGTAAAATGCGTTCGCCAGTTTAGCGCTAGAGTGGGTCATATTCTTAATATATTATATTTGAAAAAAGGCAAGTTTCACCAAAAGTTTCCACGAAATCCCATTGATTTCGGGAGCGTATGTTATCTACATGATGTTGGCATTGAAAGTGCCACGCGGAAAGTGGATTTTCCTAGAGAAGGAAATATTTTTGTAAATTTAATTGGAAAACAAATATTTCCGTATGGCCGACCTGCCACAAAAAAAACAAAAATTTTTACATTTGTTTCTAACATAACCAGTCAGAAGATACATGTTTGTTTCAAAAATGGATTGAATTTGGTTCAAATGTGACGTTCGATTTGCTCCAAACAGTTTTATTTTTGTTGCCAGAACAAATTGACAATTTATTTGAGTTTACCTGGAATATTTTTGATTTTACCATGCTTTTTTCTGCGTGATACTTTGCCAAGGACAAACATCACCATGACTAGCAATAGAGCTCGCAATAGAGGTAATAAACTATAGAGGGAGAATTTCGCTGGCGTTGCTGCCACAACATCTCTTGCTGGCAGAGATAGGAAGGGATATAAGCATAAGAAATTAGTCTATGATATAAGTGTCAAAGCGAAAAAGTATGCAGTTTGGCAAATAGACATGAGGAGTGGGAGCTCAAGGTAAAATATCTCCTGGGCGACCATGAAAAACCACCCTCAGTGAGCAGCGGCGCTTGAGCCAAGCTATTTAGCACTGTACTTAGAGTAAATGCCAATGCAGAACCCGAAGCTTCCGGGAATGAAAGCACACCCATATGGAGACACGAGCTAGACGAAATAGAAGAATGCGATCGCCCGAGGAGGGAGCCCCTACTGGAGCTGGTCCTGGAACGGGGGACAGAGCGAGCGGCCAGCGGCTGGAAGAGGAAGTGGCGCAAGAGCGGCCTTCCAGTCAACGGGCACAGCCCGTACCACGAACGCAGAGCAGAAACGGCAGCAATAGCAATCACTAAGGCCATGCTGCACCTGCCAATGTTGCTGTGGCTGATCGACGTCAGTCACTCACGTTAGCAGGCGGCCGACGGCAGCGGATCATGTGGACGAAGGAGATGAATATGTACGTGATTCGCTGCTATTTTGTCTGCACGAGGATGGAGACGGACATGTCCGGCAGATCAGGGATGCTGGAAATGTTAAACGAGAAATTCCCTCGCTTTGCGAACCAGCTTGACTTGAACAAGCTGTACACACGAAAGCGAGCAATTATGTCTCATAATATGCTCACAGCTGCAGAAGTGGAGTGCATCAAGCTGGAAGCGCAGAGGGAATTGGGAGAGGAGAGGACAAGATCGAGCGATACGTCGAGAAGGAGTTCTGATGGACTGGATGCATCGAACGCGAGTGAGAGTCGTGATACGACTGCACCCACTGCTCCAGGACCAACAGCGGATATGCAACGACAGCAACTACGAGACGAACTAGCGCTCCACATGGCCACAGCAGTCACGCAGTTCCGTGGGACAGACCCCATGTCCCGGCACCGAATACCAAAGCTGCGAAATTCCTATCGGTTAACAAGTGCAGTAAGCATCCTAAACCAGGATATTTTGCCACAGTACTTGGAGGCTGTACAGCACCTTGAGGATCTGCAGTTTACGGTGTATTCAGCTGCGGTGGCTGTTGTCAAGACGCTGGGACTGCGGACGCGCCCGCAAGGCGACGGTGAAGGTCGCACACGCCCCAGCACACAGAAACCCGCGTGGATGCGACGTTTGGAGAACCGGATCGCCACATTGCGGACCAAGATTGGTCGATTAACACAGTACAAGCAGAGCAGGGGAATCGATCAACGAGGCTAGTTCGTTATGTTGCTGAAACTGTGAAGCCCGCAGAACTCCGAGATCTCACAGAAGTCAACATTACGGAGATCCTCGACACCCATGTACAGCGGTTGAGTGCTCTTGCGAAACGATTGCGGCGTTATGGAGAATGTTCGAAGCGGAAGGAACAAAACCGGATGTTCAACATTAACGAAAGAGAGTTCTACAACTGCATCCGAAACGACAAGCCTGACTATGGAGAAGGCCTTCCGGAGATTGGCGAAGTCACACAGTTCTGGGCCAATCTATGGGAGAACCCTGTCCAGCACAGCGACGATGGGATGTGGTTGGCAGAAGAAGAGCGACAGTGTAATGGAGTTGGAGACATGACCGCGGTCGTAGTAACCGCTCAGGATGTACGCGAGGCTACCCGGTATACCAGAAATTGGGCTGCACCAGGACCCGATTTCGTGCACAATTTTTGGTATAAAAAGCTCACGACGATCCACGGGCGGATGGCGGAATGCTTAAACATGGTGCTAGAAGACCCCACGCAGCTACCAGAGTTCATTACCAGGGGTATCACTTATCTTCTGCCGAAGGACCAAAACACAGCTGACCCAGCAAAGTACAGACCAATAACGTGTCTTTCGAGTCTGTATAAAGTGCTGTCGTCGGTGATAGCGAGGAGGATACAAACTCACTGCGATGCCAACAACGTAATGACCAAAGAACAAAAAGGGTGTCGCAAAAACACGCAAGGCTGCAAAGATCAGGTCATTATAGATGCAGTCATTGTGGGTCAAGCCACCGATAAGCAGAGGAACCTGAGCATGGCGTACATCGACTACAAGAAGGCGTACGACTCAGTGCCGCACTCGTACCTTCTTAAGGTGCTGCAGTTGTACAAGGTAGACGGAAACGTCATCAGGCTGATGCAACACGCGATGGGGATGTGGAGCACGTCCCTACAAATCACCGACGGAACAGCTGTATTGCGGTCCAGAACTCTCAGCATCAGGAGGGGTATATTTCAAGGCGATACCTTCAGTCCGCTATGGTTCTGCCTTGCAATGAACCCCCTCAGCAGAGCACTCAACCAATGCAACTATGGCTACCAACTGAAAAGTGGGGGAAGAAGTACAAGAATAACCCACACCTTCTTTATGGACGACCTGAAGCTGTTTGCGGAATCAGTACAGAGGCTGCATCAACTGTTGCAGCTTGTGACGGTGTTCAGCAACGACATCCGGATGGAGTTTGGAATTGACAAATGTCGGTCAGTCCATCTTCGCCGGGGTCAAGTAGTGGACGCCAGCTGTTTCCGCGTCAACGAACAGGAGGAGATTCGGAATATGGTTGAAGGCGAAGTGTACAAGTACCTCGGCTTCCTGCAACTTAGAGGTATTCGCCACACAGCGATCAAGAAGGAACTGCAGGAAAAGTTCTTGCATCGTGTCAACTGTGTTCTGAGGAGCTTTCTGTCAGCCGGCAACAAGGTGAAGGCGATCAACACGTTTGCTGTGCCCCTGTTGACCTACAGCTTTGGGGTGGTAAAGTGGACCAAGACTGACCTTGAAGCGTTAGAACGAGCAGTACGAGTGGCGTTCACCAAGCACCGCATGCGCCATCCAAAGTCGTCCATTGAGAGAGTCACCCTGCCACGCGCAGTAGGAGGAAGAGGCATCACCGATATCCAGGCACTATGTGTCTCCCAGATCCAGCAGCTGCGGGCATATTTCGTAGAAAGCCAGAACCGTCACGAAATGTACCGCACTGTATGTGAAGCTGACCACGGTTACAGCGCCCTGCATCTGTCGCAGGAGGATTATCGGCTGAACTGCGACATCAAGACCCTCGACGAGATGATCGTAACGTGGAAGCAAAAGGAGTTGCATGGGACGCACCCCCATCAACTGGAACTCGAGCACATCGATAAGGCGGCGTCAAAGGCGTGGCTGGTGCGGGGTGACCTGTTCTCAGAAACAGAAGGTTTCATGGTAGCCATCCAGGACCGGGTAATTGCGACGAAGAACTATCGGCGGTACATATTGCACGAGGACGTGGAGGACCGTTGTAGGAAGTGTAATTCAGTAGGAGAAACGATCGAGCATGTCGTTGCAGGCTGTTCAGTGTTAGCTGGATCAGCTTACCTCGATCGTCACAACGAAGTTGCCAAGATTGTGCACCAACAGCTTGCTTTAAAGCACAACTTGGTCGACAGATTTGTACCCTACTACAAGTACCAGCCGGACCCGGTTCTGGAAAATAGTTGCATAAAGCTGTACTGGGATCGCGAGATCATTACGGACATCCTCATTCGTGCCAACCGGCCTGACATTGTGGTTTTCGACAAAAGGATGAAGCGAGTAACTCTCATCGACATCGCTGTACCGTTAGACCATAATGTCCAATCAACATTCTCCGGCAAGATAACCAAGTACCACGACCTAGCGGAGGAGTTGAAGCAGATGTGGAACCTGGAGGACGTCCGTATAGTTCCGGTTGTCCTCTCGGCAACCGGAGTTGTCCCTAAATCTCTCCTGAGGTCCCTAGACGAGCTGGAATTGAAGAAGGACCTGAACAGTATCCTGAAAGCGGTGGTTCTTGGAACCTGTAGTATAGTTAGGCGGTTCCTGAATCATCACAACTGAAAGTACATCCAAAAGCAGACTCATTAGGATAAGCTAAAAAACCGGCTAATGAGATCCACAGAGCCTAATCCCCTTTGGCATTCCGATTGCCCGGGGTAGGTGAAAGTTTCCAGCAATTTTTGCTGAGAAGTGCCAAAACTCTATAATAATAATAATTATAATAATAATAATAATAAAATAATTATTTTTAAGTTAAGGCCTCCTAAAGTGAGGTTAAGTTTTGTGAAATCCCATTTCGTATTTTAGTGATTGAGTCGTTTCAGATAAAATTTAATGTGGAATCGGGGTAGAAAAATTCATTTTATCGATAAATTTACCAAAAAAATAATGATTAATCTGATGGGTAACTGATATTTCCCTTTCAAACTTCCAAATTTTCACGAATAACCTCTACTTTTAATCGCCAATTCTTTTTTACAAAACGGCTACTTTGTAGGCTAGAGGCAAGACACTGTGTAAACGAGAGTAACTCTTTTTATGGATGATCGACGAAATTTGTTGAAAGACTTCCCCAAAACTGCAATTTTCATTCAGCAAACGCAACATTTTGCAGTTTGACATTGGTGCCGGACCACACTTTGGGTTCATTCAAATATTACATAACGACAAAATTGACCCTCTCCCTCCCCCACGTAACATTAAATTTTTTGTATGAATCGTAACACAGCGCTAGACCCCCTCCCTCCCTCCTTAGCGTTACGTAATATTTGAACGAACCCTTCGGTATAAATGAGAGAAAATCTGAGGAACTGTGAGGAATCACTGAACAACACTTCGTAATAAGGTATAATTCAGGTAATACCATTTAACAGTGTACTCTCCACAGTTTCTATCCGAGATCTCTCCAGAGACTCGACACTCATACACCCATTGTTCACTCTGTAAAAGTTTCTCGATTAATAAAGACGCGTTTGTTATAACTAGCGAGTTATCGGTCTTTATTCGAATTGTCCGGTTATCCCATTAGGTTATGGACCCAGGGCCGGTTCCGGATTGCGTCGCGGAAGTAGTTCGAGTTCTGGTGCTGTGAAAAATCGCGGAGTTGAGTGTTTTTGCGTGCATCATGGAGGATTCCGGAAGGGACGAGATTCGTCGAGTCGCCATGTTTGATGGCCACAACTTCGTCTCGTGGAAATTTCGAATGATGACCTTGTTAGAGGAACATGACTTGGTCGAGTGTATTGAGGTCGAAATAGAGGACGTAGACGAGTTAAAAGTGGAAGATGACGATTCGGCGGTAGTGATACAGCAAAAACAAAAGGCCTACGCGGAGCGCCAGAAGAAGGACAAAAAGTGCAAATCCGTCATCGTGTCGCGAATCCACGATGACCAGTTAGAGTTACTTCACGGGAAGAGCTCGGCGAAACAGATGTGGGACACGTTAGTGCGTATTTTTGAGAGAAAAAGTGTCGCAAAACGTATGCAGCTGAATCGCGAGTTGTTCGAGCTACGTCACTCGGGCGGTCCGTTACAAGATTATTTTGTGAAGTACGATCGGCTCATTCGCTTGTTTCAGAATGCTGGTGGAAAAATCGATGATGTCGACGTCGTGTGCCGCTTGCTATTGTCGTTAGGCTCGGAGTACGATGCCGTCGTGACGTCGATCGAGAGTCAACCGGAAGAACAAATAACGATGGAATTCGTTAAGTGTAGACTTCTCGACGAAGAGATTAAGCGAAAATCGATGGCCGCGAGTGATGTGTGTGGAGACCAGAACGAGTCCGCTGCCTTCAGTAGTAGTGGTAAAGCCGCCGCCCGCCACATCTCGAAGCCGAAACTGAAGAGAGTGTGGAAGTGCTTCGGCTGTCAGAAAGAGGGGCACAAAATTGCGAACTGCCCCGACAAAGCAAAAAGTGAAAAGAAAACGGTGAAATCGTCGTCGGCTTCCAGTGCCGAGCCGAGCGCAGAGCCAAGCGATGGTGGTGGTGATGTAGTGTTTTTGGCAGATGAATGCAAAAGCAAGCCGCCGACGCCGTCGACGCCGCCGATCAACCGAGTGCAGTGGTTCGTGGACTCGGGCGCCACCGAACACATATGCAATGACAAAAGTTTGTTTTCAAAACTCTCGCTGCTCGAAAAGCCGATGAAAATTGCCGTGGCGAAGAACGGCGAGTGGGTTACAGCGAAGTACGTTGGTGATGTGCCTGTGGTGTCAGTCGTCGGAGAAAAAGTGATCGAGTCCACCGTGAGCCGAGTGTTATTCATACCGGAGGCGCGCTGCAATTTGTTTTCGATAAGCAAATTTGAGTCGGCCGGCATGAAAGTGGTGATCGCGGGTGGTCGGCTGGAAATATTTCGTGGGTCGGGGGTAGTAGCCACCAGTGAAAGGCGGAATAAACTGTACGAGCTGAACTTTTTCTCGCGTCGTCGTAGTAGTGACATGTTGTGTTTTTCGGGACAAATCAGCAAGGAAAGTGAGTTGTGGCATCGGCGGTACGGACATTTGGGTGAACGTAACCTGTCGTCGCTGATGAAGAACGGAATTGTGAAAGGGATTCCGTCGAAAGCCGCCGGTGGTGCCACAATAACCTGTGAGCCGTGTGTGTCAGCGAAATAAACAAGAAATCCGTTCACGCTGAGTGAAGAGCGTCGTTCGAGCCGAGTGTTGGAGATCATTCACTCTGACGTCTGCGGTCCAGTGACCCCCGTCGGATGGAACAATGTGCGTTACTTTGTGAGTTTTGTGGACGATTGGTCGCGTTTTACCGTAGTATACCTGATCCGATCAAAGGACGAAGTAGTGAATTGCTTCAAGCATTACGAAGCACAGGTAACGGCAAAGTTTGGAGTGAAAATCTCGCGTTTTCGGTCGGACAATGGTGGTGAATACACCAGTAAGGCGATGCGTTCGTTCTATGCCAGCAAGGGAATACGGATGGAGTTCACTGTGCCCTACACTCCCGTACAAAACGGGATCTGTGAACGAATGAACAGAACGCTCGTTGAGAAAGCACGGTCGATGTTATTCGATTCTGCCGTTGATCGTGAATTTTGGGGTGAGGCAATACAAACCGCCGCGTATTTGACGAACAGAAGCCCGTGTAGTGTTCTCGATTCGAACTTGACGCCGAGTGAAGTGTGGGAGGGTACGAAACCGGATGTTTCGAAGCTGCGCGTCTTTGGGTCGCCGGCTTACTGCCACATCCCGAAGGAACGTCGGAGGAAGCTTGATGAGAAGACGTGGAAAGGGGTGTTTGTCGGATATTATGCGAATGGGTATCGCGTGTGGAACCCCGAAACGCGGCAAACCGTTGCGGTGCGCGATATTATCATCGACGAGAACGCGATATTGTCCAATGCGAAAGTGAAGAAAGAAGATGTGAGTGATGTGAGCGTGTGGGACTACGCTGAAGAAAACAGTGGACATGAAAAAGAAGATGACGATGCAGAAGCACAAATAGAAGAGTGCGGACGATTGAATGACTCTGAGGCTTTTGACACTTGTGATGACAGTGACGGAGAAGATATTGCTGCTGAACCAAGAGCTGAGCAAGGTGATGCCCGCCGGCAGCGAAAGCCGCCGTCATGGCATAAGGATTATGACATGACCTTCGCTGGCGTGGCGCTTGGTGCCATGGATTACGTGAACAACCTGCCGGATACGATTGCTGAATTGAGAACGCGAGCTGACTGGCCATCCTGGAAGTTGGCCGTTCAAGAAGAGCTGGAGTCACTTCAGCGAAATGGGACGTGGACCCTGTGCAAGCTTCCGGAGGGGCGAAAGCCAATAACATGTAAGTGGATCTTCCGCATCAAGCCTGGTGACGATGGACAACCGGATCGTTTTAAAGCAAGGTTAGTAGCCAGAGGTTTTTCCCAGAAGAAGGGGTTTGACTTTACCGAAACGTACTCGCCAGTCGCCAAATTAGATACACTGAGGGTCATGCTGGCGATAGCCAAACAGGAGCGTATGTCTGTCCGTCAAATGGACGTGCGCACAGCATTTTTGAATGGTGTACTCTCTGAGGATATTTACATGACCCAGCCCGAGGGTATGCACCAAGAAAATGGCCTGGTTTGTAAACTAAATAAGTCCATTTATGGCCTCAAACAGGCTTCCAAAGCATGGAATGACAAGTTTCATGACTTTGTGACTAAACTGGGATTTCGACGAAGCGATCAATGCTTGTATAGGCGCGGTACTGGCAAGAAGAAGATTTTCTTGATTCTGTATGTCGATGACATTCTTGTCATTGGGCATGACACAAATGAAATCGAAGCTGTCAAAAGGAGTCTAGCCACAGGTTTTGACATGACAGATGGAGGAGAAATTTCCAGTTTTCTTGGGATGAAGGTGGAACGGAATCTGCAAGGCCGAACGATGCGAATAAGCCAACGCAGATATCTGGAAGCCCTACTCGATCGTTTCAACATGACTGACTGTAAGGCAAGCTCTATACCGATGGAGTGTCGTCTTCGATTGGACAAGGGCGTTGAGGAGAACCGAACGAAAAAGCCATATAGAGAACTAGTAGGCTGTCTCATGTATGTGGCCCTGACTAGTCGTCCGGGTCTGCTGGCCGCAGTAAACTACTACAGCCAATTCCAGTGTTGCCCAACAGACATCCACTGGACGCACCTGAAACGTATCTTGCGCTACATAAAGGGAACCTTGGATTTGGGACTCCACTACACTGGACGAGATGAAGCGGATTTGGTAACGGCTTTTTGCGACGCTGACTGGGCGAATGATATCAGTGACAGGCGGCCGATTACCGGATATCTTTTCAAAGTTTTCGACTGTACGGTGGTTTGGGCCACTCGTAAACAGCGGACCGTGTCCTTATCTTCCACTAAGGCCGAGCTGTGTGCGCTCTGCGAAGCAACCTGCGATGGGACGTGGCTGGTACGATTACTCGAAGAAGTCGGCTACAGAAGCAAAACTCCAGTACCATACCATGAGGACAATCAGTCTACCATAAGGATCATCGAAGAACCTCGTGATCACAGCAGACTCAAGCACTTTGATGTGAAGGATTGTTTCGTGCGAAATCTGGTCCAGGAAGGGAGCGTCGTGCTGAAATACATACCTACGGAGAGACAAGAAGCGGACATCCTTACGAAAGGTTTGGCGGCCGGCCAATTCAAGCGTCTTCGAGCTGCCATAGGATTGCGGGATTCCATGAATTAAGGAGGGGTAATAAGGTATAATTCAGGTAATACAATTTAACAGTGTACTCTCCACAGTTTCTATCCGAGATCTCTCCAGAGACTCGACACTCATACACCCATTGTTCACTCTGTAAAAGTTTCTCGATTAATAAAGACGCGTTTGTTATAACTAGCGAGTTATCGGTCTTTATTCGAATTGTCCGGTTATCCCATTACTTCGAACACAGATTTTCTCTTGTTCTTCTATAGTTCGGAGGCCATACAGAAGTGACCGGTAGAATACAAGTAGCCGGTAAATCCACAATAGAAGCTTCTGGTAAAAATGTCGGTAAAATAAATAAAATTAATTAGGATTTATCGGATTTATATTTCAATTTTCATCTTGCTTACAATTTTGTTGATATAGTCAAAAAAATTATAAAAATAATTAAACTCGCTAAAATTAAAATACAATAAATTCGTTTGTTTTTTCTTTGATATTTATCTGCTTTTTGAAGTTGTTTATACCCCTCAAATATTTTGGTTTGAGTGCTTTCAATGTTGTAGTCAATCCTATCTAGGATTGTACCTTGTTCCTGTACTATTTGCGACATATCCTTGAAAACTACATTCAAATCATCTATTGAATTTACAATTTTTGATACTTCTTGCTCTCGATTTTTTATCATTTTAGTGTTTCCAGCTTCAATCAGCATTAAATGTTTTTGATTTATATTGAGCCCAGCGGCGGGGAGTTCAAAATATTCATCCAAATTTCCGGCTTCGTCGAAATGTAGAATACTTGATGATGTAGACACATTTATATTCAAAAAATTATCGAAAGTTTCAACTGCATTGCAACCGGGCACCTGGGAATGGCTTGAAATATTCTCAAAAAACAGATTGGAATTCTGTTCCACACTATTCTGCTTCTCGTTGAAAGCTGCATGGCTTTGTTGAAATTGTTCTGTAGTTGATTTCAATGTCATCAGCATTTTTTTCTCCACATTTTGTAGTAAAATAGTTTCTATGCGACTTTTGCCTGAAATGAAATTTAGTGGTATTTTAATTTTAATGTTATCTTAAAATTACAAAGGCTATACAAAGGGAGTAGGCAAGGGAGTAGGACATTTCACATAACGTTACACGGAGACAAATTTCGTTCGTTTGAAACAAAAATATTCATGTTTATTCGGTAAACTGATAAAATATTTAAAACTAAAATATTAATTTTTAAAACAAACTCAATTACATATTGATTTCTACAATACCCATTGAAGAGCCCCCCGTTCCGCCGTCGAGAACATA
The DNA here is from genome assembly GCF_035046485.1 of Aedes albopictus. Classification (NCBI taxonomy): domain Eukaryota; kingdom Metazoa; phylum Arthropoda; class Insecta; order Diptera; family Culicidae; genus Aedes; species Aedes albopictus. The sequence continues at coordinate 178,043,717 of NC_085136.1, read as the reverse complement.
AACAAAACTCTCAAGTTCCAGCTGCATCACCAAACAAGTTTCACCAAAAGTTTCCACGAAATCCCATTGATTTCGGGAGCGTATGTTATCTATATGATGTTGGCATTGAAAGTGCCACGCGGGAAGTGGATTTTCCTAGAGAAGGAAATAGTTTTGTAAATTTAATTAGAAAACAAATATTTCCGTAGGGCCGACCTGCCACAAAAAAACAAAAATTTTTACATTTGTTTCTAACATAACCAGTCAGAAGATATTGTGGATTTACCGGCTACTTGTATTCTACCGGTTATTTAAGTAGCCGTTACAAAGTAGCCGTTTTCATATAAAAATCAACTTGATTGTCCAAAAATGAATGTCGCTGAGTAGCTAGTGGTAACGAGGAATAGCGCATACAATAAAAATGTTTAAAATTATTTTTAAGTTACTCTTTTTATAAAACGGCTACTTTGGAGGTCATACTGAAGCGACCGGTAGAATACAAGTAGTCGGTAAATCCACAATACATGTTTGTTTCAAAAATGGATTGAATTTGCTTCAAATGTGACGTTTGGTTTGCTCTAAACAGTTTTATTTTTGTTGCCAGAACAAATTGACAATTTATTTGAGTTTACCTGAAATATTTTTGATTTTACCATGCTTTTTTCTGCGTGATTCAAATGTAATGTTCGATTTGCTCCAAACAGTTTAGTTTTTGTTGCCAGAACAAATTGACAATTTATTTGAGTTTACCTGGAATATTTTTTGATTTTACCATGCTTTTTTCTGTGTGTATAGAGTCGGTAATGATCAATGCTTGGGTAAAATAAGCAACCATTAAGCCGTTAAAATGGCATTACGTCGGCTCTATAGTCGAATGTGGAACCTATCTAACAGAGCTAATTGGTTCTATATCCTCTTATAGAGCTGCTCAAAAGCCACTTTTGGCGAATTATTCGGCTGATATACGGCCAACTTTGAAATATCGTACCAAGTCTCTGGAGCGAAAGTTGTCAAAAGTGAGACAATCACGGAGACAAATTTCGTTCGTTTGAAACATAAAATATTCATGTTTATTCAGTAAACTGATAAAATATTTAAAACTAAAATATTAATTTTTAAAACCAGCCTCTTGTCACCGCAATACTGCCCCACAGGAAAATAACGAGCCAACATCTCGAGCATCTCTGGTTCCCACTTTCAGCCGCCTCGTAGAACACAATAGCGGCGGCTCGGGCGGTTGGTTCCCCATGACAGCGCAAAGTTTGTAAACAAACATTAATCCAGGAGCAATAATTGAAAACTGCGAAACATTTTACACAACAGATTTTTTTTTCACCTTTTAAAACAGTTAGTAAAGGCAAAACATGACTTTTAATTTCTCAATTATTTATTTCAAAATGAAGTCGTAATAGTACCGGCTCGTCTTCTTCACGGGGTGGAAGTTTTCATAAAATTTAGAATTGTTATTGATATGATTCAGCCACAGTAAATTATCGTTCCTGGATTTTGATGCTGACCTCAAAAACATGGCCGCGTGACAGGAGGCTGTTTAAAACAAACTCAATTACATATTGATTTCTACAATACCCATTGAAGAGCCCCCCGTTCCGCCGTCGAGAACATAAACAAAACTCTCAAGTTCCAGCTGCATCACCAAACAAATTTTCCTGTTGCAAAAAAGGCAAGTTTCACCAAAAGTTTCCACGAAATCCCATTGATTTCGGGAGCGTATGTTATCTACATGATGTTGGCATTGAAAGTGCCACGCGGGAAGTGGATTTTCCTAGAGAAGGAAATAATTTTGTAAATATAATTGGAAAACAAATATTTCCGTAGGGCCGACCTGCCACAAAAAAAAAACAAAAACGTTTACATTTGTTTCTAACACAACCAGTCAGAAGATACATGTTTGTTTCAAAAATGGATTGAATTTGCTTCAAATGTGACGTTTGATTTGCTCCAAACAGTTTTATTTTTGTTGCCAGAACAAATTGACAATTTATTTGAGTTTACCTGGAATATTTTTGATTTTACCATGCTTTTTTCTGTGTGAAAGAAAAAAGAAAAAAAATATTTTGTTTATCTCCTGTTCTTTTCTATCTTCCTTCGCTTCCATTCAAGTTGCTTTTTTGCAACGTCATCCAGATTCTAGCTGTTGTCCTCTGGGTTCCTGATCAAGTCCAAGTCCGTTGTCTTTCTCATCTGCTCCACCAATGCACCATGGGAATGGTGTGATCAAACTAGTATTTAAACCATGAAAAACAAAATAGTTTGGACATTTCGAAGGTTGAAAAGGATAAGGGATGAAGATGATTCAGTGGTAAGCTCGGTGGTGACGAACGCAGGAATTGATGCAGGAGAAGCAATGTTTAATAAATGGTCGGGAAACGGAAAGATTACCAGATTCCATTATCTATTCAACAACACCATTGCGATAAACATTCCAACAACAAAAATAATCCCGTTCCGCCAAACCCGTCCGACATGGATGTTTAAAATGTATTGATCATGACCGACTCGAGTCTGTTTTGGTCGAAATCCATTTTGATTGATATAATCGTCATGTGCTCCAAGCCCTGTGACAGCACTGCACGGTGTCAAAATTTTGATTATTATCGAACTTTCACGCAGAAAAAGCATGGTAAAATCAAAAAAAAATCAGGTAAACTCAAATAAATTGTCAATTTGTTCTGGCAACAAAAATAAAACTGTTTGGAGCAAATCGAACGTCACATTTGAAGCAAATTCAATCCATTTTTGAAACAAACATGTATCTTCTGACTGGTTATGTTAGAAACAAATGTAAAAATTTTTGTTTTTTTGTGGCAGGTCGGCCCTATGGAAATATTTGTTTTCCAATAGGAGGCAATCAGTGAAGTACTAGATTGAAAGTAGTGAGCTGGATTTTTGTATGGTGAGATGTTCAATTCCTTATTTTTGCAATGAATTGGTGCAAACAGCGTGGGTTATATGATTTCTTGGCTAATTTGATGCTGTTTGAGCAAAAGTTTGGATAACTTTGTTGTTGTATACAATATATTATTTATTTCATGCAACTTCAACAACACAGTTACCCAAACTTTTGCTCAAACAGCATCAAATTAGTCAAGAAATCATAATACCCACGCTGTTTGAACCATTTCATTGCAGAAATGGAGAATTGAACATCTCACCATACAAAAATCCAGCTCACTACTTTCAATCTAGTACTTCACTGATTGCCTCCTATTAAATTTACAAAACTATTTCCTTCTCTAGGAAAATCCACTTCCCGCGTGGCACTTTCAATGCCAACATCATATAGATAACATACGCTCCCGAAATCAATGGGATTTCGTGGAAACTTTTGGTGAAACTTGCCTTTTTTGCAAGAGGAAAACTTGTTTGGTGATGCAGCTGGAACTTGAGAGTTTTGTTTATGTTCTCGACGGCGGAACGGGGGGCTCTTCAATGGGTATTGTAGAAATCAATATGTAATTGAGTTTGTTTTAAAAATAAATATTTTAGTTTTAAATATTTTATCAGTTTACCGAATAAACATGAATATTTTTGTTTCAAACGAACGAAATTTGTCTCCGTGATCACCAAACAAGTTTTCCTCTTGCAAAAAAGGCAAGTTTCACCAAAAGTTTCCACGAAATCCTATTGATTTCGGGAGCGTATGTTATCTACATGTGTTGGCATTGAAAGTGCCACGCGGGAAGTGGATTTTCCTAGAGAAGGAAATAATTTTGTAAATATAATTGGAAAACAAATATTTCCGTAGGGCCGACCTGCCACAAAAAAAACAAAAATTTTTACATTTGTTTCTAACATAACCAGTCAGAAGATACATGTTTGTTTCAAAAATGGATTGAATTTGCTTCAAATGTGACGTTCGATTTGCTCCAAACAGTTTTATTTTTGTTGCCAGAACAAATTGACAATTTATTTGAGTTTACCTGGAATATTTTTGATTTTTTTGTTTCAAACGAACGAAATTTGTCTCCGTGTATGGTTGTCATTTTAGCCACCGGTGCAAAGGTTTTGCCATAATCCAATCCCGGACGCTGCGATCAACCTTTTGCAACAAGGCGAGCTTTGTATCGCGGTGAGTCATCTTCCATTTTGACCGTGAAGGTCCACATTGAATTGATTGCCTTCCTCCCGTTAGGTATTTCTTCCACTATGGTCCAAGTTTTATTTTCACGGAGTGCTGTCATTTCCTCTTCCATTGCACGCTTCCACTGATACCAATCGTCACGCTTCTTCAACTCATCGATCAGCTGTGGAACTTCCCCTGAATAGTGAGATAGTACGAAACTAGTTTGGTAGTCACGGAGCCAATTTGGGCGATGAGTCATCCTCTGACTGAGGCGTTGAGACATTGGTTCAACATCACCAAGTCCTGGATTATTCTCGTTCCCATAATCTTCCGCTTCTACAAATTCCTCTTCATCGTCACTACCACCAATATTCTCTAGGATTTCCAAAGCATTAATTGGATCAGCGGATTTCAGTACTGGAATGTCGGCTTCACAAAAGTCTTTACGCGATTCTTTAGGTAGTGGCGGTTGGGAACTGCTGAAGGGAAAAGACGATTCGTCGAAAATTACGTCCCTTGACACAACGACCTTCCTCTCGTCATCGTCCCACAACCGATACCCCATCGGGGCATACCCTATCATAACCAATGATTTACTTTTCGAGCGAAGATGTTTATCGATGTGTGCGTAGGCAGCGCATCCAAACACTCTTATTCGACTCACATCGGGTTTATTCCCAAACCACATTTCGTAGGGAGTTCTGGAATCAGTCAGCGCATTTGTCGCGCTGCGATTAGTGAGAAAGGCCGAAGTATATAACGCTTCACCCCACAAATACATAGGATCATTTCCTTCATGCATCATGGTTCTCACTTTATCCATTAATGTCCGATTCTTCCTCTCACTCACCCCATTCTGCTGGGGAGTGTAGGGTACAGTCGGCAACATTTGGATTCCCTTTTCTTCACAGAAAGCTTTGAATTCTCTACTGAAATACTCTCCTCCATTATCTGATCGTAACCTTGAAATGTTCACAGAAAATTGGCCAAAGCTTCAAAATGCTTGAATTTATCCAGGACTTCACTCTTGTACCTCATCAAGTACACAATAACAACATGTGTGTAATCAACTATGAATGTCACGAAATACTCATACCCATCATTGGTACTCTCGGCCATCCGACCGCACACATCCGAGTGGACCCATTCCAGTGGTCTATTGGACCTTACCTTGAACGACTTGTCAAATGCTTCCCGAGTCTGTTTCCCCATGATACACGGCTCGCAAACAATTGGATCTTGGCCCTTAGCTGATGGTTCTAGATCCAACCTCTCAACCATACCCTGTTTAACCATCTTCCACAAACAAGCTTTATTCAAGTGTCCCATCCTACAGTGCCATAACCTTTGCTTTTCCAAAACCTTACCCAAGCACACGCTTTCGCTGTCCGAATACAGGTCCAGGTGATAGAGCCCATTGACTCTCCTCCCTGTTACTAATACAAAGCCATCTCTGTCTCTGATCTCGACTCCACCATTGCCAAACAGAATCGACTTACCTGCTTCTTCAAATTGAGACACAGAAAGGATATTTGCATTCAAGTCAGAAATGAAAAGCACATCGTAAACTTCCAAACGCGGGCGTCCCAAGTAACCATTAAGCCGTAAAAATGGCATTAAGTCGGCTCTATAGTCGAATGTAGAACCTGGCTAACAGAGGTAATTGGTTCTATATCCTCTTATAGAGCTGCTCAAAAGCCACTTTTGGCGAATTATTCGGCTGATATACGGCCAACTTTAAAATATCGTACCAAGTCTCTGGAGCGAAAGTTGTCAAAAGTGAGACAAAGAAAAAAAAAACAAAATGTTTATCTTCCGTTCTTTTCTAACTTCCTTCGCTTCCATTGAAGTTGCTTTTTTGCTACGTCATCCAGATTCTGGCTGTTGTCCTCCGAGTTCCTGATCAAGTCCAAGTCCGTTGCCTTTTTCATCTGCTCCACCAATGCACCATGGGAATGGTGTGATCAAACTAGTATTTAAACCATGAAAAACAAAATAGTTTGGGCATTTCGAGGGTTGAAAATGATATGGGATGAGGATGATTCAGTGGTAAGGTTGGTGGTGATGAACGCAGGAATTGATGCAGGAGAAGCAATGTTTATATAACTGGTCGGGAAACGTTTCAAAAGAAGAGGGAAACGAGCTGAAGTTTGTCTTGATTGAAAAAAAAATGGAATAATCAAGATAATCAAATTCCATTATCTATTTAACAACACCATTCCGATAAAAATGCCAACAACAAAAATAATCCCGCTCCGTCAATCCCGTCCGACATGGATGTTTAAAATGTATTGATCATGACCGACTCGAGTCTGTTTTGGTCGAAATCTATTTTGATTGATATAAACGTCATGTGCTCCAAGCCCTGTGACAGCACTGACAAACTTCTTTACAGCTTGTAGGCTTTATAAAGGCTTACAGGGCTTAATTTAGTTCTTACTGGTTATAGTGCCTATAAGCATTAGGAAGGCTTATATAGAGCTACTTAGCACTGAAAAGCTGTTTAATGGCCGTTATAATGCTCAGAACAGTGCTTAGTGGTTACCTGGGATTCTTAGTATGGTATTTCCTATTTTGCAACACTTCAGCACTTCCTCATCTTTGGCTGTTCCTACCTGTAGCTCCGGGGCGTCCCAGAGGCGGTTAAACTTTAAATCCGTGCATAGAATGACAGTTCAATCGATAAAAAAAAAAAAATTTCCCCATACAAATTTTAAATGCATTTTAAAAATAGTTCCCGGGCACCAAAAATGATGAAAGTTTGGATTTCGACTAATAGGCTCCTAAAGGCCTATCTCAATTTCTGCATAATTCGATCAGGCATTGATTAAAACGACATGTTTACTCATTTTTTAAGTATTCCTATTAGGTAAAGCCCATAAAATATATTTTCAAAAATTTTAATAATTTTTGCAACACTCCTTGTTTAGCACTAAATTTTGGGTAAATTTTGTTTAGCGTGTATGTCAAACAGGAACATTTATTGTCAAAAGTGAGCCAATGTGGTGTCTTTTGCAACCCGCCGTTTCACTTTCGTTACGTCAAGGTTGACCTCGAATGTCAAACAAGACCTGCTCATCATTATTTTATTTTCAAGTTTATTAACTATTCTGTTATTGTTTAAGTTCGGAAAAATTACCATTGAGATCAGAAAAGCATGCTCTTTCGTGTTATGCAGCAAAACCGGGGAAATATTTTTCATTTTAGGACCCTATTGTTGGGCGGAGATTCCGACTATGCAATAATCTGGATACCCCTAAAGAACCCAATTATTCCATTTTTTTCAATCAAGACAAACTCCAGCTCGTTTTCGCTATTCTTCTGAAACATTTCCTGAAAATTTATATAAACATTGCTTCTCCTGCTTCATTTCCTGCGTTCGTCACCGCCAAGCTTACCACTGAATCATCCTCATCCCATATCATTTTCAACCCTCGAAATGCCCAAACTGTTTTGTTTTTCATGGTTTAAATACTAGTTTGATCACACCATTCCCATGGTGCATTGGTGGAGCAGATGAGAAAGGCAACAGACTTGGACTTGATCAGGAACCCGGAGGACAACAGCTAGAATCTGGATGAAGTAGCAAAAAAGCAACTTCAATGGAAGCGAAGGAAGTTAGAAAAGAACAGGAGATAAACAAAATATTTTTTTCTTTTTTCTTTGTCTCACTTTTGACAACTTTCGCTCCAGAGACTTGGTACGATATATTAAAGTTGGCCGTATATCAGCCGAATAATTCGCCAAAAGTGGCTTTTGAGCAGCTCTATAAGAGGATATAGAACCAATTAGCTCTGTTAGCCAGGTTCTACATTCGACTATAGAGCCGACTTAATGCCATTTTTACGGCTTCCAAAAAGTTTTGTTTTTTGAGAAGGACCAACAAATCATCACCAATGTTAAAAACCCGATTTAATCCACCTATGGCGAACAGAACCTTTCTTACACTTATTAAAACTATTGTTGTATTATTTGTATTTAACATATTTATTTTGTGTAATGGACCAAAAGTTCTAGAAAATATTGTGGATTTGGCATCTAGTGGATTGGTTTCCAAAATAGCATCATGGACCATGGACTAATCTACCAGAAATGCCAGACACCTTCTATAATCTTGAATGAAATTTAAAAAAAAATAGTTTACATATTCTGAAATATTGTATCTTTTGTTAACTGCCAAAAGATCTTGAATCGATTAACAAATGAATAAGAAAATCAGCGAGATACACTTTGTCTAATATCTCTTAATCAGTCGAATAAATTCTCCAAAGTACTTGGTATTCATGGTTATGGTGTAAATGGACAAAAATTATATATCTACTATGCTAATCAGTTTTGGAATTAGCTAGTTATTTTGACTGTCAATTTCTTGCATTTTCCCACAATACATAAATTCAAAGCTTTAATTTAACATATTGTTAGTTTTCATAGAATTCCTGTTTATTTGTAGTTGGTTATTTATAATTTTATTGAAAACAATAACCTGCGAGGTCAGGATTGAACAATAATTTCCCATAGACTGTTCAAAAGCTTATGCAAGATAACAAACGAATATAATAATAAAAAAAGGAATTTATTGAAATACTCTTCGAAAGATATCTCAGTAATCAAATGTCCAATCCAAATAAAATTTCAGAGCCTTTTACAAGGATACTGTAGCTTCCATTTGGTGCTAAGATATCCCAAATCGGTTGACAGACGGCTGAGATATTTATTAAGATACACTTGGTCGAAAATCTCTCAAAAGGTTAACCTGTATTACTCCCAAGTACTCTTTGAAAGATATCTCGGAAACCAAATGTCCACTCCTAATAAAATTGTATAGGGTTCTACTAGGATGTTATAGCTTTCATTTGGTGCCAGGAGAACCGAAATCGGTTGACAGACGGTTGAGATATTTATTATGATAAACTTGGTCAAAAATCTCAAAAAGTTTAGTTGAATAAATCCCAAGTACACTTCGAAAGATATCTCTGTAACCAAATGTCCCCAGGTAACCACTAAGCACTGTTCTGAGCATTATAACAGCCATATAACAGCTTTTCAGTGCTAAATAGCTCTATATAAGCATTCCTAATGCTTATGGGCACTATAACCAGTAAGAACTAAATTAAGCCCTGTAAGCCTATATAAAGCCTACAAGCTGCAAAGAAGTTTGTCAGTGCTGTCACAGGGCTTGGAGCACATGACGTTTATATCAATCAAAATAGATTTCGACCAAAACAGACTCGAGTCGGTCATGATCAATACATTTTAAACATCCATGTTGGAATGTTTATCGGAATGGTGTTGTTAAATAGATAATGGAATCTGGTTATGTTAATTATTCCATTTTTTTTTTTTCAATCAAGACAAACTCCAGCTCGTTTCCCTATTCTTCTGAAACGTTTCCCGAAAATTTATATAAACATTGCATCTCCTGCTTCATTTCCTGCGTTCGTCACCACCAAGCTTACCACTGAATCATCCTCATCCCATATCATTTTCAACCCTCGAAATGCCCAAACTGTTTTGTTTTTCATGGTTTAAATACTAGTTTGATCACACCATTCCCATGGTGCATTGGTGGAGCAGATGAGAAAGGGAACAGACTTGGACTTGATCAGGAACCCGGAGGACAACAGCTAGAATCTGGATGAAGTAGCAAAAAAGCAACTTCAATGGAAGCGAAGGAAGTTAGAAAAGAACAGGAGATAAACAAAATATTTTTTTTCATTTTCTTTGTCTCACTTTTGACAACTTTCGCTCCAGAGACTTGGTACGATATTTCAAAGTTGGCCGTATATCAGCCGAATAATTCGCCAAAAGTGGCTTTTGAGCAGCTCTATAAGAGGATATAGAACCAATTAGCTCTGTTAGCCAGGTTCTACATTCGACTATAGAGCCGATTTAATGCCATTTTTACGGCTTAATGGTTACTTGGGTCCAATCCTAATAAAATTGCTGAGCAATCTACTAGGATGTTGTAGCTTTCATTTGGTGCCAAGAGAACCCAAATCGAATGACACACGGCTGAGATATTTAGTATGATACACTTTGTAAAAAATCTCAAAAAGTTTAGTTGTATAACTCCTAAGTACTCTTCGAAAGATATCTCGGTAATCAAATGTCAAATCGAAATAAAATTTCAGAGCGTTCTACTACGATGTTGTAGCTTTCATTTGCTGCCAAGAGAACTCAAATCGGTTGACAGACGGCTGAGATATTCATCAATATGCGAAATATCGCAAATCTCTCAAAAAGCTAATATAGGTCAAAGTACTCTTCGAAAGATATCTCGGTAACCAAATGTCCAATCGAAATAAAATTTCTGGGCGATCTACTGGGATGTTTGATTCCCAGCCCCGGCACTTGCCATTTTTCGTCAGTTGCTCTTCTCCCGAGAGCGACTGGCACCGACCCTCTTCTGAGCCCCATGGCTCAAACGGACCCGGATACCTGGACATCGGCGAACTGCTATTTATATAATGGACCCCCAATCGGACCGGAAATGAATCATCATCCTTGTGCTCATCATTCTACCATAGAGTAGAAAAGTGAAAGCAGCAGAAAAGCTACCAGTTTTATATAGTAGAGTAGAATAGAATACATCTAGGCGCTGTACAAAAATGTAAGTGAAGCTGTCAAATGTAATCGCTCATGTAGTGCCCTAGTGGACAATAGAGCTGTAAATTAGGTTAAGTGATCAAAAAAAATCTACTAGGATGCTGTAGCTTTCATTTGGTGCCAAGAAAACCCAAATCGATTGACAAACGGCCGAAATATTTATTATGATACACTTGGTCAAAAATCTTAAAAAGTTTAGATGTATGACTCATAAGTACTCCTCGAGAGATATCTCGGTAATCAAACGTCCAATCGAAAAAAAAAATCAATAGCGTTCTAGTAGCTTTCATTTGCTTCCAAGAGAACTCAAATTGGTTGACAGACGGCTGAGAAACGTGCGTGACTTTTTTTGTAACGCACATACACACACACACATACACACATACACACACACACACACACACATACAGACATTTGCTCAGTTCGTCGAGCTGAGTTCATTGGTGTATGAGACTCGGCTCTCTGGGCCTCGGATCGAAAGTCGGTTTTTCGAGCGATATTTATAACCTTCTTATGGGTGTAAGAAGGGTAAAAATCTGTTGACAGACGGCTGAGAAATTTATTATGATACATTTTATCAAAAATCTCTCAAAAGCGTAAATTTCATTACTCCTTAGTACTCGTGGAAAGATGTCTCGGAAACAAAATGTCCAAACGGCATGAAATTTAATAGCATACTACTAGGATGCTGTAGCTTTCATTTGGTGTTGAGAACTCAAATCGATTGACACACGGCTGATTCATTTATTATGAAGTTGTATTACTCCAAAGTACTCCCCGAAAGATATCTCGGTTACAAAATGTCCAATCGGAATGAAATTCAAAAGCGTTCTTCTAGGATGCAGTAGCTTTCGTTTCGGGCCTTAAGAACCCGAATCGGTTGATAGACGGCTGAGAAATTTGTGGTGATACACTTTGTCAAAAATATCTAAAATAATTAAGTTGTACTACTCCCTAGCACTTTTTGAATGATATCTCGGTAACCGAACGTCCAATCAAAATCAAATTCAAAAGCGTTCTTCTAGGATATAGTAGCATTCGTTTGAAGCCTTAAGAACCCAAATCGGTTGATAGACGGCTGAGAAATTTATGGTGATACACTTTGTCAAAAATATCTAAAATAATTAAGTTGTACTACTCCCTAGCACTCTTTGAAAGATATCTCGGTAACCGAACGTCCAATCAAAATAAAATTCAATAGCGTTCTACTAGGATGTATTAGGTTTCATTTGCTTCCAAGAGAACTCAAATCGGTCAACAGACGGCTGAGAACCGTGAGTGACATTTTTTTGTAACACACACACACACACACACACACACACACACACACACACACACACACACACACACACACACACACACACACACACACACACACACACACACACACACAGACCGAGTAGACCGCGAAAAAGCACCGGTGCTTGGTCGTCAGGGCGCCTGTGAACCGGAAGCCAGTCTCCAACCGGAATCTCAGAACCGACCTTGGCACCAGCCTGGGAAGTATCGGTAACGGAAGAAGTTTCAGTGTCGGGGAACTCTTCGTCGGATAGGGTAGATCCACCGTCGGGGACTATCCGAGTCGTGCGCGAAAAGCCGGAGTGCTGAATGGCACACGGACGGCATTAGAATAACAATTTTGGTGTATGTTTGTACCAACTGTGTCGCTGAATGGCGATAGGTTAGGTACGAACACTAAAAAGATTATAATAACAAATTTAGAAGCGACAAAATGTGCATGAGCACAGAAGAAGAAGAGCGCATGAGCGCATTGCCCCCCCTGAAGCAGTCGCATCAGTGGTACCAGGGGGATCGAGGCGACAAGGTGTAGCAGAGTTTTTCCAATCGGTTTTCTCTGCTCGGGAGGTTGGGAGGAAAAAAAAAAAAACACACACACACACAGCAGGGGTTGACCCTGCCCGCCTTCCGAGGGCAAAGGGAGTGGCGAGGACCACTCGGGAAACTGCCCCAGGTAACCACTAAGCACTGTTCTGAGCATTATAACAGCCATTAAACAGCTTTTCAGTGCTAAATAGCTCTATATAAGCATTCCTAATGCTTATGGGCACTATAACCAGTAAGAACTAAATTAAGCCCTGTAAGCCTATATAAAGCCTACAAGCTGTAAAGAAGTTTGTCAGTGCTGTCACAGGGCTTGGAGCACATGACGTTTATATCAATCAAAATAGATTTCGACCAAAACAGACTCGAGTCGGCCATGATCAATACATTTTAAACATCCATGTCGGACGGGATTGGCGGAACGGGATTATTTTTGTTGTTGGAATGTTTATCGGAATGGTGTTGTTAAATAGATAATGGAATCTGGTTATGTTAATTATTCCATTTTTTTCAATCAAGACAAACACCAGCTCGTTTCCCTATTCTTCTGAAACGTTTCCCGAAAATTTATATAAACATTGCTTCTCCTGCTTCATTTCCTGCGTTCGTCACCACCAAGCTTACCACTGAATCATCCTCATCCCATATCATTTTCAACCCTCGAAATGCCCAAACTGTTTTGTTTTTCATGGTTTAAATACTAGTTTGATCACACCATTCCCATGGTGCACTGGTGGAGCAGATGAGAAAGGGAACAGACCTGGACTTGATCAGGAACCCGGAGGACAACAGCTAGAATCTGGATGAAGTAGCAAAAAAGCAACTTCAATGGAAGCGAAGGAAGTTAGAAAAGAACAGGTGATAAACAAAATATTTTTTTTCTTTTTTCTTTGTCTCACTTTTGACAACGTTCGCTCCAGAGACTTGGTACGATATTTTAAAGTTGGCCGTATATCAGCCGAATAATTCGCCAAAAGTGGCTTTTGAGCAGCTCTATAAGAGGATATAGATCCAATTAGCTCTGTTAGCCAGGTTCTACATTCGACTATAGAGCCGACTTAATGCCATTTTTACGGCTTAATGGTTACTTGGGCTTAGCCATGGCTAAGCGCCAGCATGCTACCGTGATGGACTCTCCAAAGCGAGTCATCGATGTTCGTTGCTGCAGGCTACGCAGCTAACCTTGTGGGTGCGATGTGCACTAGCCCCTCTCTGAAGCAATACCTTCTTGGTGGTTCCGGAGAGACGTAGGGTTTGGCGACCATAGGAATGGTTCAGTGGGTACGAGCAGAGAGTAGTCCTTGATTTTACTTTTGTTGTAGAAGACGGCCTGTCAGACCTACACTACCCTAACCTTCTGTTAGGGTGTCTGTTGAGCAGATTATCCCCCTATGGTTTAGAAGGAAAAAAAAAAACACACACACACACACACACACACACACACACACACACACACACACACACACACTGCGCGGTGGTCACCCTGGATGTCAAAAATGCCTTCAACAGCGCCAGCTGGGTAGCAATCGCCGATTCGTTACACAGGTTGAGGGTGCCCAGTATCTGTGCCAGATCCTGCAAAGCTATTTCCAGAATCGCACACTTACCTACGAGACAGACGCCGGGAAGAGGAGTGTGGCTATTACTGCGGGCGTTCCACAGGGATCCATTTTGGGCCCGACCCTCTGGAATGCTATGTATGACGAGGTCCTAAAACTAGAGCTACCCAGAGGAGTGAAGATTGTTGGCTTCGCGGACGATGTGGTGCTGATAGTGATCGGTGAGTCACGAGAAGAGGTTGAAGTATTGGCCACGGAGGCGGTAGACGTAGTGGAAGAGTGGATGCGTAGGAAGAAGCTATCGCTAGCGCACCACAAGACCGAGCTGGTGATTATCAGTAACCGGAGGACAGTGCAGCATGCACGAATGATGGTTGGCGAATGCATTATCGACTCAAAGCGTGAAGTCAAACACTTGGGAGTTATGTTGGACGATCGACTGAACTTCAACAGTCATGTCGACTATGTCTGCAAGAAAGCCACGGTGGTGATCTCAGCACTATCCCGGATCATGCCCAACAACTCTGCGATTAGCAGCAGCAAGAGGAGGTTACTAGCGAGCGTATCATCGTCCACCGTAAGGTACGCAGCTCCAGTGTGGTCGACCGCATTGAAGACTGGAAGAAATCGCGTCCAACTTAATCGTACGTTCAGACTGATGGCGATGCGCGTGTCAAGTGCGTACAGAACCATTTCGTCAGACGCCGTGTGTGTGATAGCCGGGATGATCCCTATCTGCCTTCTACTGGAAGAAGATAGCGAATGCTACAGGGACCGAGGCACAGGAGGAGCTCGGAAGAGAGCGCGAGCCAGTACACTATCCAAGTGGCAGCAGCAGTGGGATAACGCTGTGAATGGCAGGTGGACCCATCGTCTAATTCCCAACTTGTCGATGTGGATCACCAGAGCACACGGAGAGGTAAATTTTCACATGACTCAGTTTTTGTCCGGTCATGGGTGCTTTAAGCAGTATCTGAACAGATTCGGCCATGCCCGGTCGCCGATATGTCCTGAGTGTCGGGACACGGAAGAAACACCGGAACATGTTATCTTCAGTTGCCCAAGGTTCACGCGCCTGCGAGGAGAAATGGCAGCAATTGTCGGCGTCGACGTAAATGTGGACAATATCGTCGAGCGTATGTGCAGCGAGGAAGAAAAATGGAACGCGGTGAACAGGACTGTAGTTCAGATCATGTCGGCACTACAGCGAAGTTGGCGGGAGGAACAACGAACGGTTTCGGGAGATATTCCTTCGCCGGAGAACTCTCCGACGGAGTCGGCCGGGGGCTAGCCGAGTATCACGTGTCGTCGTGTCGTACATGTTAGAAATCTGTATAGCGGAGTAGAGAATAGCATGAGGAGTGTTAGTAACCGAAATCAGTCGCTAAATGGCGGCTTAATTAGTACTAACCTAGGTACTAACACATTACTAACTGGAGCCAAATGGCTCGGCATGTGGCATGGTAAATGTGGCTAACACACAAGAAGGCCGCTAAATAGCGAATGTTTAATCGAAATAGAATAACAAATTGCACGGGAGCCAAAAGGCTCAGTACGAAGACTAGAATAATAAATTGGTGATGGTGCACAAGGCACATAACGCCTCCCCTCCGAAGAAATACTGCATGGTGGTACCGGAGGGGAATTTAAGGTGGAGGCGAACTAGGAGAGTGTTTTTAGTGGGTAGGCGCACATTCGAATCCCACACAGCGTCTTTAGAAGATTTTTGGACTCCTAGAATAAAAAAAAAAAACACACACACACACACACACACACACACACACACACACACACACACACACACACACACACAGCAGGGGCCAAAGTAAACGGGGTCTTCTTCTGTAGCTGTTACGCGCCTCCGCGGTGGCCGATCGAGCGGTTCACGCAAATGCTGGACCGCTTAACGACCGTGCTAACAGGGCGAAGGCCGGTGGTAATAGCGGGTGAATTTAATGCCTGGGCTGTGGAATGGGGAAGCCGTTTCACGAACCAGCGGGGTCAGATCCTGCTAGAAACACTGGCCATCTTAGATGTCGACTTGGCTAACGTCGGTACCAAGAGTACCTATAGTCGAAATGGAGCGGAGTCAATTATTGACGTGACCTTTTG
The DNA here is from genome assembly GCF_035046485.1 of Aedes albopictus. Taxonomy (NCBI): domain Eukaryota; kingdom Metazoa; phylum Arthropoda; class Insecta; order Diptera; family Culicidae; genus Aedes; species Aedes albopictus. The sequence goes on along the minus strand of NC_085136.1, from coordinate 178,027,535 downwards.
TAGTCCTGGCCTAACAAGTAGTCCGAACTGGAGAGTAGATGATGGCTACATTCACAGCGACCACCTGGCGGTTCGCTACAGTATCGACTACAACAACAGCAGACAGCGGATAGAAGAAGAGGCGGCTAGGCCAAGGCCAAGCCCTCGTAGGTGGAAGACATCATACTTCGACGAGGAGGTATTTAGGGAAGCGCTCCGCCGTGAGCGAAACTTAATCGGTTTAGACGGCGACGAGCTGGTAGCGGTGCTCTCACGTGCGTGTGATGCGACCATGCCTAGGCGAGTCCACCCTAGAAATGGGAGGTCACCGGCTTACTGGTGGACCGACGCGATTGCGGACCTGCGCCGCGCCTGCCTACGGGCTAGGCGGCGGATGCAGCGAGCACGATCAGAGGAAGAGCGAAACGAACGGCGGGTGGTGTTCGCCGCTGCAAAAGCCGCGCTCAAGACCGAGATAAGAGCAAGCAAAAAGGCCTGCTTTGAAGGTCTCTGTCAGAGTGCCAATACGAACCCGTGGGGTGATGCCTACAGGATTGTTATGGCCAAGACGAGAGGTGTGATGGCTCCTACAGAGCAATCTCCAGAGATGTTGGAGGGGATCATTGGAGGACTTTTTCCGCGTCATGATCTTAGTCCTTGGCCTCCTTTCGTAGGACAGCCGGGGACTGGGGCTGGCGATGAGGAAAGGGTCACCGATGTGGAACTTGCGGGGATAGCTAAGTCCCTTAGCGTAGGTAAGGCCCCAGGTCCGGACGGAGTTCCGATCCTGGCCTTAAAAGTAGCTCTTGCAGAAGCTCCCGAGATGTTCAGGTCTGCTATGCAGAAATGCCTGGACGAGTTTTCCCAGAAGCTTGGAAGAGGCAGAGCGTGGTACTATTGCCAAAGGCGGGGAAACCACCCGGAGACCCGTCGGCATATAGACCAATATGCTTGATTGACACGGCGGGGAAGGTGCTCGAAAAGATCATCCTCAATAGAATGTTGAAGTTCACTGAGGGCGTAAATGGTCTCTCGAGCAACCAGTATGGCTTCCGGAAGGGGAGGTCCACCGTAGACGCTATCTTGTCGGTTACAAAAACCGCCGAGAAAGCACTCGAGCCTAAGAGGAGGGGAATTCGCTTCTGCGGGGTAGTGACTCTGGATGTAAGGAATGCATTTAATAGCGCCAGTTGGGCTGCTATTGCCGAGCGCTCTTGCGTCTGGGGATACAGGAGTACTTGTACAAGATTCTCGGAAGCTACTTTCAGAATCGCGTACTAGTATACGACACGGAGGTGGGTCGGAAGTGCTTTCACATAACCTCAGGAGTCCCGCAAGGTTCCATCCTGGGTCCGGTGTTATGGAATGTCATGTACGACGAGGTGTTGAGGTTAGAGTACCCAGTGGGAGTGGTGATTGTCGGATTTGCCGACGATATTACGCTCGAAGTCTAAGGTGAAACGATCGAGGAGGTGAAGTTGACTACCGACCACTCGATCAAGGTTGTGGAGGCGTGGATGCGGTCCAGAAAACTGGAGCTGGCTAACCAGAAGACAGAGGTGACGGTTGTTAACAACATGCAGTCGGCGCAGCAGACGGAGATCAGTGTAGGAGAGTGCACTATCCTGTCGAAGCGCTCCGTCAAACACTTGGGCGTGATGATCGACGATAAGCTTACCTTCGGTAGCCACGTCGATTATGCCTGTAAAAGAGCCTATTGCGGCACTGTCCCGGATGATGTCCAATAGCTCAGCGGTGTACGCCAGTAAGCGCAAGCTTCTGGCTAGTGTTGCTACGTCCATACTTAGGAATGGCGGCCCGGCGTGGGGTACCGCGCTAAGTACTGAATGCTACCGACGGAAGCTGGAAAGTACTTACAGGCTTATGTGTCTGAGGGTTGCAAGCGCGTACCGTACCGTGTCACACGACGCTCTCTGTGTCATTATGGTGTGTCATTATTATGTGTGGTATGGTGCCTATCAGCATTCTTATCAGTGAGGACATGGAGTGCTTCGAAATGCGCGGCACAAGAGGCATACGCAAGACTGTCAGGATGGCCTCTATGGTCAAATGGCAGCGCGCGTGGGACAGTTCCACCAAAGGAAGGTGGACCCATAGGTTGATACCGAGGGTAGATAGTTGGATTAATAGGCGCCATGGGGAAGTTTCATTCCACCTGACACAGGTCCTTACAAGTCATGGTTGCTTCCGACAGTATCTACACCGTTTCGGGCATGCGGATTCTCCCGAATGCCCAGTGTGCAATGGTTTAGAGGAAACGGCGGAACACGTTTTGTTCGTGTGCCCGCGTTTTCGCACAATGCGTGACCGCATGCTTGCCACATGCGGGGAGGACACAACTCCGGACAACTTGGTCCAGAGAATGTGTAGGGATGAGATTAGCTGGAATGCCGTGTCAACGGCTATCACCCATATCGTCTGGGAGCTACAAAGGAGGTGGCGCGTGGACTCGGAGAATGGCTAGTCCAGATGCAGTACAAGAGGTGGTCCAGGGGTTCGAAGTCGGCTTCGTAGGTCATACCGGTGCCCTGCGGTCGAGATCGACCCTTACAGCGATTAAGTGGCCGCGGAGAAGAAGTCCCGGTAGCGGTGCTGTCGTGGCGTCAGTCTACTGGGTTGGATCTGAGCCCGCGGTTGGAAAGGGGTCCCCGGCAAGGGTCGGGGTAGGTGAGACCCTGCTGTCTGCAACCTACGGATGCATCTGATAGGGCCTGAAGGGTAGTAATACCCTTCCTTTGCGGGCAGGTCAGATCGGGTTGCATGTGGGCATCAGTTCTTGATGTCCGCTCAGCAGTAGGGCGCGGGCGGGGTTGACCCTGCCCGCCTTCCGAGGACAAAGGGAGTGGCGAGGACCACTCGGGAAACTGGCTAAGCGCCAGCAGGCTACCGTGATGGACTCTCCAGAGCAAGTCATCGATGTTCGTTGCTGCTAGGCTATGGCAGCTAACCTTGAGGGTGCGATATGCACTAGCCCCTCTCTGAAGCAATACCTTCTTGGTGGTTCCGGAGAGACGTAGGGTTTGGCGACCATAGGAATGTGTTTTAGTGGGTCGAGGGGAGAGTAGTCCTGGCTTCTACCGGCATTGTAGAAGACGGCCTCAACCCCACACTACCCTAACCTTCCTGTTAGGGTGTCTGATGAGCAGATTTATCCCCTTATGGTTTAGAAGGAGAAAAAACACACACACACACACACACACACACACACACACACACACACACACACACACACACACACACACACACACACACACGCACGCACACACACACACACACACACACACACACACACACACACACACACACACACACACACACACACACACACACACACACACACACACACACAGCAGGGACGGATGTCCTGGGGCCTGTCGCACCCCCCCGCTTGCGAGTCAGCCGCGTAGTTGCCGGCTAAGAATAGGACTACTAACCCCAATTCAAGGTGTTAAGCGACCCGTGCCGAGGAATGAGTGATCGAGGGAGTGAAAAAGATGCTCGATCTTTAACGGAGCCTGTGGGGCACCTGGGCACCCCCCACAGTAAGCTGTCCCTTACCGCGTTAATGCAGAGCTCTGGCGTGGTGGACATTCTTTCTCGTGCGACTCGTGGGAATAAAATATGAGTAAACAAATATCAAAAACAAGTGTAACAGGTAGTAGTGGTGCGATCAACCCCTTCGCAAGAAGCGGGTTGATGCGGTCTCCAACAAGGAGAAGCGAAGAGTCAGGTGCTGGAAGCTGCTTGCGCAGCTCAAGCGTGGGAGCTCCTGTCCACTCCACGGCAAGCCAGCCGGCGGAGGTCATGGACGGAGCATGGTTGCTGAGGGCCATCAGCCAAGTAGCAGGAAAAGGACGGCCCGCATTGGAGGTAGCTGAGCAGCAGCTTGGCAAAATTATCGACTTCGCGACAACTAAGTCGAATATAAGCAAGGACCTGAAAACGGCCTTGCTTCGGCTTAGAGCGTCAGTCGATGAGGCCAAGCAGGAGCACGCGGTCGCGTTGCTGGCTGCGGCAGCGGCGGAACCCGCAAAGGAGAAAGCGTCTAAGCTTACGCAAACGGAGGCCTTCTCCTTCGCGGGTAGTCCGAAGAGTGTGGAAGCGAATGCTCGTGACAAACGTGACAAGCATTCGCAGAAGCGGGCGAGGCAGCCGTCAGGTGAGGAGCTGTCTGGCGGTGCCCGCAAGGCCAGGCGCATAATAACCCCGAAAGCCGGTGGTTATGCCGGAAAGTCGGACCCCAGCCAGGGTTCCCGGAAAGCTGGGAAGGGTGGGCCTGAAAAGGCCGGCCCGTCTCGGATTGATGGGAACAAGGGGTTGCGACCAATGGTGGGCCCTCAGCAGCCACAGAGCAGGGCGGTCCAAGGAGAAGACCCTCCTTGGACAAAGGTGGAGCGGAAGAGGAAGAAGAAGGGGAATCCGCAGGTAGAAGCGCAGGTCGCCAAGCCAAGGCGTAGGAAGGCAGGTGCCAGGCGCGAAAAAGGTGACGCAATCGTCATCAAGACCGAACAGTCGAAATACTCGGACGTCTTGAAGGCGATGAGGTGCGACGCCACGCTCGAGGGTCTTGGAGCCGACGTACGCAGTATCAGACGTACTCGTACGGGCGAAATGATCCTGTAGCTTAAGCGCCAGAAGGATCACAAGGGCGCCCCGCCTACAAGAGGCTGGCAGAAGAGGTCCTTGGAGATGGAGTGGAGGTGAGGGCTCTTACGCATGAGGCGACTCTGAAGGTCAAAGACCTAGACGAGATCACCGAAGCGGAAGAGCTCGTCACGGCACTGCGGCAACAGTGCGATGTTCAGGTGGCCGCCACAGCCGTCAGGCTGCGGAAGGGGCCAGCAGGGACACAGATAGCTCTGGTTCAGCTACCTGTGGCGGATGTTAAAAAGTCCGTTAAAGTAGGGAGTATTAAGGTGGGCTGGTGTGTTTGTCACCTGACATTCCACGAGCCACCTGAGGTTTGCTTCAGGTGTCTGGAACCAGGACACAAGTCGTGGGACTGCAAAGGCCCCGACAGGCGCAAACTGTGTAGGCGATGCGGCGCTGAAGGTCATAAGGCCCAAAGCTGCACGAGTCCGCCCATCTGCATGATCTGTACCGGGAAAACCTCGAAAAACAGACATGCGATGGGTGGTCCAGGGTGCCCGGCCTTTAAGAAAGCCGCAGTGAGCAACAAATCACAGTGCAGGTAACGCAGCTGAACCTGAACCACTGTGATGCGGCTCAGCAACTGCTTTGTCAGGCGGTTTCTGAGTGGGAGACGGATATCGCCATCATTTCGGACCCATACCGAGTACCCGCCGGCAACGGCAACTGGGCCTCGGATGGGACCAGGAAAATGGCGGCGATATGGACGACGGGTAAATACCCCGTGCAGGAGTTGGTGTCTACTACCTATGAGGGCTTCGTGGTCGCCAAAGTAAACGGGGTCTTCTTCTGTAGCTGTTATGCGCCTCCGCGGTGGCCGATCGAGCGGTTCACGCAAATGCTGGACCGCTTAACGACCGTGCTAACAGGGCGAAGGCCGGTGGTAATAGCGGGTGACTTTAATGCCTGGGCTGTGGAATGGGGAAGCCGTTTCACGAACCAGCGGGGTCAGATCCTGCTAGAAACACTGGCCATCTTAGATGTCGACTTGGCTAACGTCGGTACCAAGAGTACCTATAGTCGAAATGGAGCGGAGTCAATTATTGACGTGACCTTTTGTAGTCCTGGCCTAACAAGTAGTTCGAACTGGAGAGTAGATGATGGCTACACTCACAGCGACCACCTGGCGGTTCGCTACAGTATCGACTACAACAACAGCAGACAGCGGATAGAAGAAGAGGCGGCTAGGCCAAGGCCAAGCCCTCGTAGGTGGAAGACATCATACTTCGACGAAGAGGTATTTAGGGAAGCGCTCCGCCGTGAGCGAAACTTACTCGGTTTAGACGGCGACGAGCTGGTAGCGGTGCTCTCACGTGCGTGTGATGCGACCATGCCTAGGAGAGTCCACCCTAGAAATGGGAGGCCACCGGCTTACTGGTGGACCGACGCGATTGCGGACCTGCGCCGCGCCTGCCTACGGGCTAGGCGGCGGATGCAGCGAGCACGATCAGAGGAAGAGCGAAACGAACGGCGGGTGGTGTTCGCCGCTGCAAAAGCCGCGCTCAAGACCGAGATAAGAGCAAGCAAGAAGGCCTGCTTTGAGGGTCTCTGTCAGAGTGCCAATACGACCCCGTGGGGTGATGCCTACAGGATCGTTATGGCCAAGACGAGAGGTGTGATGGCTCCTACAGAGCAATCTCCAGAGATGTTGGAGGGGATCATTGGAGGACTTTTTCCGCGTCATGATCCTAGTCCTTGGCCTCCTTTCGTAGGACAGCCGGGGACTGGGGCTGGCGATGAGGAAAGGGTCACCGATGTGGAACTTGCGGGGATAGCTAAGTCCCTTAGCGTAGGTAAGGCCCCAGGTCCGGACGGAGTTCCGAACCTGGCCTTAAAAGTAGCTATTGCAGAAGCTCCCGAGATGTTCAGGTCTGCTATGCAGAAATGTCTGGACGAGGGAGTTTTCCCAGAAGCTTGGAAGAGGCAGAGCCTGGTACTATTGCCAAAGGCGGGGAAACCACCCGGAGACCCGTCGGCATATAGACCAATATGCTTGATTGACACGGCGGGGAAGGTGCTCGAAAAGATCATCCTCAATAGAATGTTGAAGTTCACTGAGGGCGTAAATGGTCTCTCGAGCAACCAGTATGGCTTCCGGAAGGGGAGGTCCACCGTAGACGCTATCTTGTCGGTTACAAAAACCGCCGAGAAAGCACTCGAGCCTAAGAGGAGGGGAATTCGCTTCTGCGGGGTAGTGACTCTGGATGTAAGGAATGCATTTAATAGCGCCAGTTGGGCTGCTATTGCCGATGCGCTCTTGCGTCTGGGGATACCGGAGTACTTGTACAAGATTCTCGGAAGCTACTTCCAGAATCGCGTACTAGTATACGACACGGAGGTGGGTCGGAAGTGCTTTCACATAACCTCAGGAGTCCCGCAAGGTTCCATCCTGGGTCCGGTGTTATGGAATGTCATGTACGACGAGGTGTTGAGGTTAGAGTACCCAGTGGGAGTGGTGATTGTCGGATTTGCCGACGATATTACGCTCGAAGTCTACGGTGAAACGATCGAGGAGGTGAAGTTGACTACCGACCACTCGATCAAGGTTGTGGAGGCGTGGATGCGGTCCAGAAAACTGGAGCTGGCTCACCACAAGACAGAGGTGACGGTTGTTAACAACATGCAGTCGGCGCAGCAGACGGAGATCAGTGTAGGAGAATGCACTATCCTGTCGAAGCGCTCTGTCAAGCACTTGGGCGTGATGATCGACGATAAGCTTACCTTCGGTAGCCACGTCGATTATGCCTGTAAAAGAGCCTCCACAGCTATTGCGGCACTGTCCCGGATGATGTCCAATAGCTCAGCGGTGTACGCCAGTAAGCGCAAGCTTCTGGCTAGTGTTGCTACGTCCATACTTAGGTATGGCGGCCCGGCGTGGGGTACCGCGCTAAGTACTGAATGCTACCGACGGAAGCTGGAAAGTACTTACAGGCTTATGTGTCTGAGGGTTGCAAGCGCGTACCGTACCGTGTCACACGACGCTCTCTGTGTCATTACTGGTATGGTGCCTATCAGCATTCTTATCAGTGAGGACATGGAGTGCTTCGAAATGCGCGGCACAAGAGGCATACGCAAAACTGTCAGGATGGCCTCTATGGTCAAATGGCAGCGCGCGTGGGACAGTTCCACCAAAGGAAGGTGGACCCATAGGTTGATACCGAGGGTAGATAGTTGGATTAATAGGCGCCATGGGGAAGTTTCATTCCACCTGACACAGGTCCTTACAGGGCATGGTTGCTTCCGACAGTATCTACACCGTTTCGGGCATGCGGATTCTCCCGAATGCCCAGTGTGCAATGGTTTAGAGGAAACGGCGGAACACGTGTTGTTCGTGTGCCCGCGTTTTCGCACAATGCGTGACCGCATGCTTGCCACATGCGGGGAGGACACAACTCCGGACAACTTGGTCCAGAGAATGTGTAGGGATGAGATTAGCTGGAATGCCGTTTCAACGGCAATCACCCATATCGTCTGGGAGCTACAGAGGAGGTGGCGCGTGGACTCGGAGAATGGCTAGTCCAGATGCAGTACAAGAGGTGGTCCAGGGGTTCGAAGTCGGCTTCGTAGGTCATACCGGTGCCCTGCGGTCGAGATCGACCCTTACAGCGATTAAGTGGCCGCGGAGAGGAAGTCCCGGTAGCGGTGCTGTCGTGGCGTCGGTCTACTGGGTTGGATCTGAGCCCGCGGTTGGAAAGGGGTCCCCGGCAAGGGTCGGGGTAGGTGAGACCCTGCTGTCTGCAACCTACGGATGCAGCTGATAAGGCCTGAAGGGTAGTGATACCCTTGCCTTCAGCAGGTCAGATCGGGTTGCATGTGGGCATCAGTTCTTGATGTCCGCTCAGCAGTAGGGCGCGGGCGGGGTTGACCCTGCCCGCCTTCCGAGGACAAAGGGAGTGGCGAGTACCACTCGGGAAACTGGCTAAGCGCCAGCATGCTATCGTGATGGACTCTCCAGTGCGAGTCATCGATGTTCGTTGCTGCTAGGCTACGGCAGCTAACCTTGAGGGTGCGATATGCACTAGCCCCTCTCTGAAGCAATACCTTCTTGGTGGTTCCGGAGAGACGTAGGGTTTGGCGACCATAGGAATGTGTTTTAGTGGGTCGAGGAGAGAGTAGTCCTGGCTTCTACCGGCATTGTAGAAGACGGCCTCATCCCCACACTACCCTAACCTTCCTGTTAGGGTGTCTGATGAGCAGATTTATCCCCCTATGGTTTAGAAGGAAAAAAAAAAACACACACACACACACACACACACACACACACACACACACACACACACACACACACACACACACACACACACACGCAAATACAGACATTTGCTCAATTCGTCGAACTGAGTTGATTGGTATATGTGACTCGGCCCTGCGAGCCTCGGATCGAAAGTCGGTTTTCCAAGCGGTATTTATACCCTTCTTATGGGTGTAAGAAGGGTAAAAAGAACAGGTGATGTCCTTTTTCACTCGGTATGACTTTATTGATCCCCCAGAAGTTCGCCAGAATATTGGGATTTTTAAAAACTAAACGGTTTAATACATCGTTCCGTTTCAAATCTTCGGACGCATTCCAAGGAATGCGCCAGCAAATGCTGTTTCGGTGAAGATCGTACTGTTCAATCGCGAACTTGAAATCATCCACCGCCTTCTCATTGCTCAACAACAAGCTCTGTTTCAGCCAGTCATAGCTTTCTTGATTTTCCGTATTGATTTGCCGTATCTGAGCCCGGAACCGAGGAATGTTAGGATGAATGAATTAGGCGGCGTTTGATATAAAAGAGTGTTCAAACCCTTCATCAGTTCATCCTTCAGCGCATTCGTAAAATAGCCTTTTTCAAGCCTAATTTGCAAACGCAATGAAGGTTTAGAACTGTTTGCTTCCCCAGAGATAGAAGTTTTACCGATCAAAGCAGTTTTGCAGTTTGCTTCTTTCTCTGGTTTCTCGCATAATTTTTGCCTTTCACTATCGCGGCAAAACCAGGATCACCACTTTTTGCGGTCGATGGCTCCGCACTCGGAAGTTTATGTCCAGCACATAGAGTTTCTTCTTCAGCACGTCCAGTAAATGCACGAAACTACCAGAGGGCTTACCTGAAAGTTCAGCCATGTTTTCAAATAAAATCACCGCTTAGCTAGAAATATCGAACCACAACGAATGACGTCCAGGATCAAAAGAATGATCAACTTCAACTGCAGTCGAACCGCTCTGTAGGGTTCCATATCAGTAGTTGGCACACCAACACACTAACTTTTGGAGAGAATTTGAGCACCAAAAGCGAAAAAAGGTCCATAAATACACCATTATGAACAATATGCAATACAGGGATATTTTTGGCGTACATATGCCATACGCCACGTTGTGCAGGTTGAGGATCAAGGGCCGATTCTTCAACTTCAGCATAATAAACGTGCACAGCCCACACTCCGGAAGTACTGATGATGACAAGGACGCATTTTACGCGCAGCTCGAACGCGAGTACGACCGCTGCCCAAGCCACGACGTCAAGATCATCATAGGAGATTTGAACGCTCAGGTAGGCCAGGAGGAGGAATTCAGACCGACGATTGGTAAGTTTAGCGCCCACCAGCAAACGAACGAAAACGGCCTACGACTCATTGATTTCGCCGCCTCCAAAAATATGGCCATACGTAGCACCTTTTTCCAACACAGCCTCCCTTATCGTTACACCTGGAGATCACCACAGCAGACGGAATCTCAAATCGACCACGTTCTGATTGACGGACGGCACTTCTCCGACATTATCGACGTCAGGACCTATCGTGGCGCCAACATCGACTCCGACCACTATCTGGTGATGGTCAAACTGCGCCCAAAACTCTCCGTCATCAACAATGTACGGTACCGGCGACCGCCACGGTCGCAACGGCTTCGTGCCGCGAGCCGAAATATGCAGGGATAAAGACGGAGGCCTCTTGACGGACGGACGTGAGGTGATCGAAAGGTGGAAGCAGCACTTCGATCAGCACCTGAACGGCGTGGAGAACGTAGGCACGGGAGCCCACGGCAACGGAAGGAACGACGACGCCAGTGCAGCGGAGGACGGAAATGAACCAACTCCCACGCTGAGGGAAGTTAAGGATGCCATTCACCAGCTCAAAACCAACAAAGCAGCTGGTAAGGATGGTATCGCAGCTGAACTCATCAAGATGGGCCCAGAAAAGTTGGCCACCTGTCTGCATCGGCTGATAGTCAGGATCTGGGAAACCGAACAGCTATCGGAGGAGTGGAAGGAAGGGGTAATCTGCCCCATTCACAAGAAAGGCGACCATTTGGAATGTGAGAACTTCAGGGCGATCACTATTTTGAATGCTGCCTACAAAGTGCTATCCCAGATCATCTTCCGTCGTCTGTCACCTAAAACAAATGAGTTCGTGGGAAGTTATCAAGCCGGCTTCATCGACGGCCGGTCGACAACGGACCAGATCTTTACCGTACGGCAAATCCTCCAGAAATGCCGTGAATACCAGGTCCCAACGCACCACCTGTTCATCGATTTTAAAGCGGCATACGATAGTATCGACCGCGCAGAGCTATGGAGAATCATGGACGAAAACGGCTTTCCTGGGAAGCTGACTAGACTGATTAAAGCAACGATGGACGGTGTGCAAAACTGCGTAAGGGTTTCGGGTGAACTATCCAGTTCATTCGTATCTCGCCGGGGACTGCGACAAGGTGACGGACTCTCATGTCTACTCTTCAACATCGCGCTGGAACGCAACAGCCGGGGAACGATTTTCACAAAATCCGGACAATTTGTGTGCTTTGCGGACGACATGGACATTATCGCTAGAACATTTGGAACGGTGGCAGAACTGTACACCCGCCTGAAACGCGAAGCAGCAAAGGTCGGACTGGTGGTGAATGCCTCAAAAACAAAGTACATGCTGGTAGGCGGAACCGAACACGACCGGATCCGTCTGGGTAGTAATGTTACGATAGACGGGGATACTTTCGAGGTGGTGGAGGAATTCGTCTACCTCGGATCCTTACTGACGGCTGACAACAACGTGAGCCGTGAAATTCGGAGGCGCATCATCAGCGGAAGTCGGGCCTACTACGGGCTCCAGAAGAAACTGCGGTCAAAAAAGATTCACCCACGCACCAAATGCACCATGTACAAAACGCTAATAAGACCGGTGATCCTCTACGGGCACGAGACATGGACCATGCTCGAGGAGGACCTACAAGCACTCGGAGTTTTCGAGCGACGCGTGCTAAGAACGATCTTCGGCGGTGTGCAGGAGAACGGTGTGTGGCGGAGAAGAATGAACCACGAGCTCGCTGCACTTTACGGCGAACCCAGCATCCAGAAGGTGGCCAAAGCCGGAAGGATACGGTGGGCAGGGCATGTTGCAAGAATGCCGGACAACAACCCTGCAAAGCTGGTGTTTGCAACGGATCCGGTTGGCACAAGAAGGCGTGGAGCGCAGAGAGCACGATGGGCGGACCAGGTGGAGCGTGACTTGGCGAGCATTGGGCGCGACCGAGGATGGAGAGCGGCAGCCACAAACCGAGTATTGTGGCGTACTATTGTTGATTATGTCTTGTCTTAATGATGTTGAACAAATAAATGTATGTATGTATGTATGCCATACGCCCATAAGATACCCCATGCACGCAAATTATAACACATTGTATTGAACCTTTACCCTATCATATTAAGATTGAAATAATTGACAATACAAGCAATCGATCGAACTCTCATATTGCAAACAAATGAACAAACCTCCATTGCCATATGCTCTCCCATGAACACATGCCAAGACACATGCAATATAGGTTTATATGTATGAAGGAGAAATTCCAAATAGTGAACAATTTGAAAAATACAGGGATATTTCCTGATGCACATATTACATACACCCAGAAAAAAACCCCATGCAAATCAAAGGTTCACAAAGGTATTTCACTCTTCCAAATAACGTGTCCGTGTTTTTCATATATATATTTAGATATATATAAATACGATAACATGATTTGCGATGCACTCGTATCACAGTTATACGTCATTCATCCACAAATATTAGTCACTATACTATTGGAAATGACCCATAATTGTAGAATGTATAATTGTAGAATTGCTTGCACAGTTGTATTACAACACAATATCACCCTGATACGCGGTCCTCTGTAAGTAGGTACACGCAGTAGAGGCGAATTGAAGAGCGCACACGAAAACAACAGTGTACAGTCTCTCATTGTCTCATCACAGCCATTCTGGTACAGACCACTATTGCAATATAATGCTGTAGCTGTTTACCTACGAATGGCTTTAACGGATACCCAAACTCGCACAACGATAGCTGATATGGATACCACATTAAGTTCTCACCTCCTCTGTAAGCGACAACACTAGAAGAGATGAGACGACCCCACACACAGGAGGTTTCTCATGGCTCCATACTACCTACATGCCCCAAACGATGGAGTAAGTAATTGCACCACCTATTGAAGTAGCACTTCACAGTAAAGAAATATTCTTTTCACTATATTTCTTTTTAGACGGGTCAGAAACATTTCACTTTTCTTAACCCGTTATCACAGTGGTAATACTTTTTTTAATTAATTGCCTGAAGGGAAATTAAAACGATAACACCAAACTAAAATTGCTTAAAGCGGGTCATCACAAAGGGCGTCCACTACCCAGCAGCACTACTCACAGATGTCCAATCCATCATTATAGTCTATCGTATGAGCATGTTATTCATGATATATTTTGTTTGCTTGTATTTTTTATAGCGACTAGAAATTTGTTTATTCTTAATTGCGCAAAGTTTAGTGCTTACACGGTAGTCGACTATTGTTCACAACCGCTACCAAATATTTTTTCGAATCCAGATTCGACTGTGATAAATTCGCCTTCAGATGCTATCATACACTATTTTTACGATTTACTTTTTAGTTTTTTTCGCGCATAGAAGCTATAGCCAAACTATTTTGTTTTTCATGGTTTAAATACTATAGTTTGATAGTTTGATCACACCATTCCCATGGTGCATTGGTGGAGCAGATGAGAAAGGCAACGGACTTGGACTTGATCAGGAACCCGGAGGACGACAGCTAGAATCTGGATGAAGTAGCAAAAAAGCAACTTCAATGAAAGCGAAGGAAGTTAGAAAAGAACAGGAGATAAACAAAATATTTCCTTTCTATTTTCTTTGTCTCACTTTTGACAACTTTCGCTCCAGAGGGTTTTCACTCAAACTTGAAAATTATACAAATTTATTTCAACCGCACCAAGAGTTCGATGGCAATGTTTACCACCCACCACAGTACAACGACGACGGCAGCAGCGCGACGCGACGGTGCCGTCTGGCGCACAATCATCGATCATTGAACGCAGTGATGTCGATCTTGCGGGTCAATTCATCAATAAAATCAATCAAAATCATTGAAATGGTCAATTCAAATTTATCGATTATGCGTCGTAAAATCGAAAACTATTTTTCGAATGATTATTGTTGTACTTTGAAGTACATATGATAGTAATAAAAGCAAATAATTTTTATTTGTGAAATCTCCTCCGCACTGTCCTCCAACACTGCTGCTGCTTGCAAACATCAACAGCGGAAGAGCATACTGAGAGTATTCGATCATTTTTAGCTTATTACACATAAAATTCGGTGTTTTTTGTAATATTGAGACATGTTTCATTGTTATTTAGCAAAACAGAGAAGTCTACTGCTTGAATTGATTTTAAATGATTAACAATCTTGAAATGTTTACATTGGCGGAAGCGAGACAAAGAGGTGCCATTTTTGTTTGTTTGTTTATAGAACAAATGTAAAAAGGCAACACCACTACTGTTGCGCTCGATGTTTGTTAGAAATAAGAATCGAAAAAGAAGAGCTGAAATAGGAGTGATACAGGGAGTCGGATAACCAACCGAAATGGTATGTTTGACATACGTAATGTCTGAAGTTCATAGGCACAAACATGTTTGATAGGATCGCTCAAAATCTACAGGGCTGTTGACGAAGAAGTTGCCAAAGCAGTACATAAAGGGTTCTTGAAACATCTGCAGTTTTTGGATAGTAATCGCAATATCTTTTCAACCATATTTTGATATCATATAATCCAAAAATGTGTCTGGTAAATCCATAATCGAATCAAACAACATTTCTACATTTGAACTGCACTCATTTGTACAAGGCAGTCAGCACACAAAAGAATTATTACACAGTGAAACATTTTGTTGTCTCAGAAGCGAACTTATATGTCTCTGACAGTTTTTGTGTCGCTGAATCCGAATCCGGGCTCAGATTTGCTCCAGCACGTCAGGATTTTTAGCTATACCTCAATTTATAGGGCAAAATATGTGATTTTGGGCTTTTTTGACTGAAAGCCATTTGGCATGAAAATTATTTTTTAAAGCAATTAAAGTGTAAATTGGTCGATTAACATCTAAACTAACGATTTATGCCAAATATTTCGTTTTACCAAATTAAATTTGATAATTTTAAGCATTTTATTTTGGGTACAATATTTGCCATACAAGCCAACCTCCAAAACTTGCGTGCAAGTTGAGTAGTCAACTTAAAATGCTTAAAACTATGAAATTTGATTTGGTAAAACGAAATATTTGGCATAAATCGTTAGTTTAGATGTGATTCGACGAATTTACACTTTGATTGCTGAGCGGTTCCATATCATTTCAGCAACGAGTAATTTCATATTTTTTTATTTGAATGAAACCTTGCATACAAGTCTTTGGGGGAGGAAAAAACCGTTTCGCATACTTGGTTCGCCATTTTGAATCTATCGTTACTTATGAGAAGGGCACATGATATCTTCAAAAAATTGTATCTCGAAAACGGTTTGTCCGATCGGTTTGGTGTCTTCGGCGAAGGAACTGCGTTGAGGTTTTTTGACAGTTCGAAAAGACATTTAAATTGTTTCAACATCCTTCTATCAGTTATGATAGGAAGATTGCATGAATACGATGATTTTGTTGGTGTAAATCAAAAGAGCACACATTTCATCCGCTCAGTACGGACATGCTTGGCCATGACCATTGCAAAAGTTAATTATATCTGCAAATACCGCATTAATGAAAAACTTCCCCATCTTAGGGGTTCAACAAACAGTTTTACTCTTCAAACTAAACTCTTCTTCCTCATAGAAACAGCTGAATAAATATTTACTTGAATTTTTAAATTTAGTCTCACAAAACTTTTCAAAATCTTACAAGGCGCCGTCCACAAATTACGTAACGCTCTAGGGGGAGGGGGGGAGTATGGCCAAGCGTTATGGCTCATACAAAAATTTTCGGGTTTTCATACAAAAAAGCGTTACGGAGGGGGGAGGGGGGGTTGAAAAATGTGGATTTTAGCGTTACGTAATAAATGGATGCTGCCCAATGAGATGAACCTCTCTAGTAAATAAAACTCTTTGGTAGTCCGTACCACAATATTTAACTCTGTCGATAGAAATCGGTTTGAATCACTATATCGATGCCGTGATTAATGAAATAGAACAAGAGGAGAGATAATAATTAGAGAATATCTCATTATAGATAAGACACCGAAAGATTTGTAGGAAATTATGGCTTGAAGCTATTACGAAAAATATTACCTGGTTGAATTTTCTGGAAGAATTTTTTGATCTTAATTTCCAGAAAAAACAACCCTAACGGAAAATACAATACAAATACAAATACTTATATCGTTTTTTAAATTTATTTTTCTACAAAAAGGACCACTTTTATGCAAAATAAGTGAAACACCCAAAAAAAAAAGATTCAAAATTTAAAAATGAAAATAAAAGATTTCATAAATAATTGGTGATACGCCCGAGAGGGACAGGAGAAGTACAAATTCGCAATGGTTGTTACGCCCTTTCCACATGTTGGTCTAGGAATATTTTAACAAAGTGTTACATGCCAATAAAGGATTATGGTTTTAAACTATACAAAAACATGACTGGCAAATTTTCTGGAAATATTTTTTTGTTCTTAATTTACATCTCAAAGAACCACCCTAATTAAAAATAAATGAGCAACCCCTAATGAAATATTATATATATTCAATATTGAAAATGACTTACAGTTATATAAGAGATTTTTAATACTATTATCTTATTTTAAAATTTTTCTACAAAAGGACCACCCTAATGCAAAATAAGTGAACCACCCTAACGATATATGATATATTGAAGGAAAACACGTGTGGTTGCAACGGAATGACAAACTAGAATGATTTATTAAACTTAAATAATTCAAGGGTTACTATGACCAACATCCCCCCTTAACCCTGAATTTAAGAAACCCCAAGTGATTTTCTTGCTTCTCGGAGTTTCGGATACGGAACCGGCTTCGTCAGGACATCCGCCAGTTGACCTTCGGATGGAACGTGTTGAAGGGTGTGGTAGATAAAATAACTAGTAGTAGGCTGGGAGATGCCGGACGGCAGAGTAAAAAGAGCTGTCAATGAATACGGTTGCCACCCACCACAAATGGCTGACGAGGATGGGATCCAAATCATGAAGAGAATCGGAACTTGAAAAACAAGATTTGAGGTATCCTGGACGATTTGATGGATTGATGAGCACGGACCGCAATTAATTTTACCATTCCTCTGTGGGCGAGATCTCCAAGGCGACCAAGGGAGATAAGGCCGGTGCTGTTTTACGACGACAATTGAAATGTTATTCACGATGTGATATGGAGGACAGCCTTACAAACCCCCGGGATGGATGAAGACTCTTGGTGTTGTCAGCATGTTAGTTGCTACGATTTGTGCAGTGCGAAAGCTTAAAAGGATCAATACGTTTCCGTACGCTATCAACCAGCGATAGGTAAATATGAATAAAATTTAAAGTCCAACATAATGGACACGCGCTGTTCCTGGAGAGGAACGCATATAACAAAATCCTTAACGAGTAACACGCTAGGCAACGTGTTAGCTCGGAGAAGGTAAGAAGTACCAAAGACCTTAACGGACAACATGCTGCCAACATGTTGGTCCGGAGAAGGCAAAGAAATATCAAAGTCCTTAACGAGCAACACGCTGGCAACGTGTTGGCTCGGAGAAGGCAGCTAAAATCAAAGTCCTTAACGGACAACGTGCTGCCAACACGTTGGTTCGGAGAAGGCAATAATAAAGTCCTTAACGAGCAACTCGCTGGCGACGTGTTGGCTCGGAGAAGGCAGAAAGCATCAAAGTCCTTAACGGGCAACACGCTAGTAACGTGTTGGCCCGGAGAAGGCAGATAATAATATTTACAGTTTTCAGCAATCCGAAAAAGAACGAGACTTTAAAAACAGACAACCTTTCAAAGATGTGGATTTGGAAGATTGATTTAGAGATTGCAGAACAGTGCAGTTTAAGTTTGGAGGAGCCTTAATACAAACTACTGAAAACCATTCTTGGACGATTTTTAATGACAAGCAGAGAGGCGTTGAGGCGTAGGCCGGATTAGGTATGCCCAACCGTATAACATGTTTCATTGCAGATCCCTTTGCCACCTACATCAGAGTCAGCAAAGCAAGTTGTTCAAGTCTATTGGAAAAGAGAAAAACCAAGACAATAACGCTTAGATGTCTAAAGTTTTAGAAGAAGTTTCATTTGTTGATGATGAGATAAGATCGAGTAACTAACGGAATCCTGTCGATGGAGTTGCAGGAGTTTCCGTTCAATGTTTGCGAAGAAATTCATGTATGGAGAATTACATACTTGAAAACAAAGCCTTTTTTGATTTGCAACAAAAGGAGATGTGGTAGATAAAATAACTAGTAGTAGGCTGGGAGATGCCGGACGGCAGAGTAAAAAGAGCTGTCAATGAATACGGTTGCCACCCACCACAAAGGGCAATAGTTTTCTGCTCCAACTGCTCCTTGACGAAATGATGACGCAGATCGATGTGTTTTGTCCGCGCCGAGTAACCGACTTCTTTTTCGGCTAAACACATTGCACTTCTGTTGTCGCAACGCATTTCAACTGTGGTAGTGAGGCCACTGAGCTCTGCTCGGAATGAGCGCCACCATAGAGCTTCCTGGCCCGCGGCTGCGATCGCCATGTACTCTGCTTCCGTCGTGGAGAGAGCAACGGTGGGTTGTCTTCTGCAGCTCCATGCAACTGCACCGCCCGAGTGCTTGAAAACGTAGCCTGTCACGGACCGTCTGGTCTCTGGATCGTTTCCCCAGTCTGCATCCGAATACCCGTGGAACGATTCTTCACTTTCGCTACTGTAGATTAACTTCATATCCTTCGTTCCTTTCAGGTACCGCAGAATGCGTTTGGCTGCCGTCCAGTGAGCTTCTCCCGGGTTGCTGTTGAAACTGCTGACTGCATTGACCGCGAATGCTATATCCGGTCTGGTGCACTGAGCCACGAACTGCAATCCACCGACGAGTTCGCGGAAAGGTACATTTGCCATCCTCTCGACGTCATCGGGCAATTTCGGGCTCATTTCTTTGCTCAGTTTCTGGCTTGCATCGAACGGCGTGGAAACGGGATTGCAGTCATTCATTCCAAACCGCTCGAGCAGTTGCTCGATGTACTTTTCCTGGTCCAATGTGATCCTCCCGTCAACTTGTGTGACCCGCATTCCGAGGATCTGCTCCGCGTATCCAAGATCTTTCATCTGGAACCGGATCATTAGCTGCTGTTTCAACGCGTCGACTATTTCATCATCGTTGGCGAACACCAACATATCGTCCACATACACGGCCACGATGAGAATCTTGTCGCCGTCGATCAGGAAATACACGCACGAGTCCATCTTCGATTGCTGCAGACCGATTTCCCTGAGTACATTATCGAGCTTCTTGTTCCATACGCGACTCGCTTGCTTGAGTCCGTAGAGCGCTTTCTTCAAACGACACACCTGGCCGCCAGGGATTACGAAGCCTTCTGGTTGCTCCACGTAGATCTCCTCATCCGTCAAGTCGCCTTGAAGAAAGGCCGTCACTGCGTCGAGTTGATGGATCTTCAATCCTAACCTCGCTGCTACTGCCATCAGGTAACGGACCGTGGAGTATCGGACCACTGGAGAGTAGGTTTCTCCATAGTCGACTCCTTTGATTTGCGAGTAGCCCTTCGTCACAAATCGCGCTTTGTACCGCTCGATCGAGCCGTCCGCTTTCGTCTTCAGCTTGAACACCCATTTCGATTTTAGGGCTTTCCGCCCCGCCGGTAGGGCACAGAGCTCCCAGGTCCCATTGTCGCTGTGGGATTTCATCTCTGCCTCCATGGCTTCATGCCACCGGTTGCTGTCGTCACGCTGCATTGCTTCCGCAAACGTTTGCGGCTCATCGAGAAATACCTGAGATGGGGAAATGCTTTGAGGGACGGCACTGAAGCTCAACTGAAAATCATTGTACTTGCCTGGGATACGGCGCTCCCTGCCACTGCGCCTTACCACACATTGGGGGTCCTCTGGTTGTGGAGGGAGCGCAATTTGTGATGGGTCCGACAGCACTTCGCCGCCAGTTTCATTCGCTGGTAATGGTTCTGCTACGGTAGCTTCTCCGCCTTGCTCGGATTCCGGGTCGGTGTCCACTGATGCCATCCGAAACTGTAGCATCTCTGGTTCGGGAGCTTCCAGTCGTTCTTCGCTGCTGCCTTCGTTCAGGAACACAACGTCCCGACTCACATACACCTTCCTGGATTTCGGATTGTAGACTCGATAGCCTTTCGTTCCCGCTGCGTATCCAACAAAGATGCCTTGCTCCGATTTCGGATCCCATTTCTTCCTTCTTACCTTCGGTATGTGCGTCATCACTCTCGTACCGAAAACGTGCAAATTGGATAGGTCCGGCTTCTTTCCGCTGAACTTTTCTTCCGGGGTCACTTGAAGACCTTTCGTTGGTGAACGGTTCACGAGGTAGCACGCTGTTCCAACCGCTTCGGCCCAAAACGATTTGTCCAATCCTGCATCAAATAGTAGGCAACGAGCACGTTCCACGAGGGTCCGGTTCATCCGTTCTGCCAGACCATTTTGCTCCGGATTATGCGGCACACTGGTTTCGTGTCGGATTCCACATTGCCGCAAATATCGCCTCATGTCATGATTCACGTACTCCGTCCCGTTGTCACTTCTCAATCGCTTCACTCGCCTACCTGTTTGGGTCTCTGCATACGCTTGAAAATCTTTGAAGCATTCCAGCACTTCCGTCTTCGATCGAATGAAGTAGATAAAGCACTTCCTGCTGCAATCGTCGACGAAGGTAAGGAAGTACTTGCTGCCTCCTACGGAAGTCGTTTCCATGGGACCACACAGATCACTGTGGACGAGATCCAACACCTCTGCTGCTCTGGCCCCTTTGAATTTGAACGGTTGACGTTGATGCTTCCCTTCCAAGCACGGAATGCACGCCGGCATATCGGATTCGTCGAATTGCACACCACAGACCATACTGCGAAGTTGCTTCAAACTGTGTGCATTCAAGTGCCCCATGCGGCGATGCCATAATCCGATGTCCTCCTTGGGCGTCGCGATGCACGATACATTTCTTCCGGTTTGGCGGAGACGATATAGTCCGCCTTGCTGATCACCAACAGCCACAATCCGACCGGTCTGGTCGAAAACTTCACACACGTCCTTGGAAAACACCACCTGATGACCACGACTGCAGATCTTGTGCACGGATAAAAGATTCATCGCCAGTTCCGGAATGCACAGCACTTCCGAAACATCGAGCACTTCGGTTGCATCACCCAAGTCGGCTTTGATTACCACGTTGCCCTTAGCAACGACTGGTGTCTCCATGTTGTTTGCAACTATGACACTATCACTCACCTCTTCTGCTTCTTTCAGGATTGCTTTTTCGCGACACATGTGGGACGACGTGCCGGAATCGAAAATCCACTCACCCGGATTTCCACGACGATGTTGGACCATGAACGCCGAGTGTCTGTCGAACTTCTTCGGTGCTTGTTGCCCGCCGCTGCGGTGTCCTCGTGGTTCCATTTTGCCTTCTCGCTGGCACTCTGAGGCGTAATGACCCGGCTGGTTACACCGGAAACACTTCACGTTGCTCTTGTTCGGTTTCGTTGACTTTGGCTTCGCTCCGGGTTGGCCATAGAACGCCCGTCCAGACTCGCTTCCAGAGTCGTCAGGCCACTTTACATCCTGCAGTATCTTCGCACGTATCGTATCTGCTCGCATCTGGATCCCGGACGCTTCCAGGCCCATGATCATGGGCTCATACTGTTTCGGCAAGCCCATCAGCAGAATGCTGGACATCCACCGATCGTTCACCTCGAAGCCAATCTGCGCCAGTTTGTGCCTGGTGGACATCAGCTGGTTGACGTAGTCCTCCACCGTAGCACAATCCACTAATTTTACTCTGGTCAGTTGCCGAAGTAGTCCGAATTCCCGGATGTATCCGCTGTCCTGGAATGCAGCCTTCAAACTGTCCCATGCTTCCTTGGCCGTTGCAGCGTTCTGGACAAGGCTGTAGTTCGTCGGATCGATGCTCAAACAAATGGTTGCAAGCGCACGCTCCGAAAGCTCTTCCGTCGGGTTGTCCGTCTTGATGGCCGCCCACGTACCTTCTCGGATCATCACCATTTTGATTGCGAAGGACCAGGAGCTGTAGTTTTCCTGCCCTCGTAACCGCTCCGCCAATGGCAACGATAGGCTTCCTCCCGCTGGTAGGATTCTTGAATTCGTCGCCACCGGTGCTCCTCCAACGGAATCCGCTTGCTGGCTTCCTGCTCCTGCTGTTCCGGCCGGACCTCCGGCGCCTGGAAGTGCTTCTGAGCTGCTACCGTTCATGCTTCGTGTTGGAGTTCTCTGGAGCGACATCAATTTTCTTCTTGTATAAAAATCTTGAAATTTTCAATTCTTCACATCGGCGAAAAATTTTTCTTCAATTGTTTGTCCGTTGCTATGGTGCCACAGGCCCATAACCTGAAGGAAAACACGTGTGGTTGCAACGGAATGACAAACTAGAATGATTTATTAAACTTAAATAATTCAAGGGTTACTATGACCAACATATATAATAAGCTAGCAGTTGCCAACGATGATGTAAGACATTTTCCAGTACTATTGCTATGAATATTTCAGCAACTAAATTCAAATCCTCCATTTCAAATTCATTTCACTCCCCCAACTCCAAGTCCAAAAAGTCAAGTTTTTTCCAAAAAAATTTTTTTGAGATAACACCAGATCTCGACGTTTCATGCACTTTTAAGGCATTTGGCATCAAAAAAAAATTTTCGATTTCGAAATTTTCATGTATCCCTTGGGTTATTTTTCGTGTTTCAAAACAGCCAAACTTTGACCGCTTTGGGCCACCTCTTAGCGAAGTCCGATTGAGCTGAAATTTTGCATGGGGACTTTTTTTGAGGAGACGAAACTTTTGAGCACTACCCGTTTTCGAAATTCGAAAATTCGATTTTCATTGGCACCCTAAGCAGCAGTGTTGGAGGACAGTGCGGAGGAGATTTCACAAATAAAAATTATTTGCTTTTATTACTATCATCTCTCTCTCTCTCTTCTTGGCGTAACGTCCTCGCTGGGACAAAGCCTGCTTCTCAGCTTAGTGTTCTATGAGCACTTCCACAGTTATTAACTGAGAGCTTCCTCTGCCAATGACCATTTTGCATGTGCATATCGTGTGGCAGGCACGAAGATACTCTATGCCCAAGGAAGTCAAGGAAATTTCCTTTACGAAAAGATCCTGGACCGACCGGGAATCGAACCCGTCACCCTCAGCATGGTCATGCTGAATACCCGTGCGTTTACCGCCTCGGCTATATGGGCCCTCAAGTACTATCATATGTACTTCAAAGTACAACAATAATCATTCGAAAAATAGTTTTCGATTTTACGACGCATAATCGATAAATTTGAATTGACCATTTCAATGATTTTGATTGATTTTATTGATGAATTGACCCGCAAGATCGACATCACTGCGTTCAATGATCGATGATTGTGCGCCAGACGGCACCGTCGCGTCGCGCTGCTGCCGTCGTCGTTGTACTGTGGTGGGTGGTAAACATTGCCATCGAACACTTGGTGCGGTTGAAATAAATTTGTATAATTTTTAAGTTTGAGTGAAAATATTTCTTTGTGGCATAGATAGTTGGAAAGGGAATTTTAATTGGAATAGTGTGTTCTATATTTCTTTCCCAAATATTTTGCGTGAAGTGGAGAATTTAAGAGAAAAGGTGAGCGTCGATTTTCTTACGTAAGTGTATTAGTGCAATACTGTGTAAAGTTGAATTTGGATGATGATTCTGAAGAAGCCGTTGTGATGACACAAGAAAAAGCCTTAAATTGACTTAGTTATAGAAGCAAGTGCCCAAAATAGGAACAATTGCCCAAGCGGTACAAGACTCTATAATGCAAAGGTTTAGGTACTATACTTACTTCTGGCAAATGATTTAAGAGCTTTAATATTACTATGAACACTGGATATCATCCTAGAAACATCTCTGGCGTGTAGTTTTGCCTAAAAATCAAATCTAGTATTTGAAAAAAAAAATCATCTATGTCAGTGTTTAACATACTCTTTCCTTGCCATCGACGTTTTCACTGAGCACCAACCGAGAAGTACATCCATGAATTTCTACTAGATCTTCAGTCTTGATTCTAATTCTAAAAAGAGAAAAATGTAATCAACCCACTTTTATGTCCCATACCCACATATTTTTTATATACACTCACTTGTTGAATAAATATGTAACGTCTTCATAATATTTCATCCAGGATGGTTGTTCTGAGCAGCTAGCGAGTTCGTCCAATCCTCGGTCAAGTAGCGCAATATTGTCAGAATTGTTCTGAAACATAAAAAAATCAATGGTTTTGGCCAGGGAGAATACACTTCTATTGCTGTTAACCCAGCAGAGGTTAGACGCGGTTAAAGTCGGATATTGTCGGTTTTCCCCCTTATCGAATGCGAAGATTTGAACCCGTTGCAAGTGAAACCATCGCTAAAGTCGTCGCCAGCCAATCAGCAAGTTGACAGAAGACAGATGACACAGCACTTGGGGCAGCAGGGATGAAAGTCCTGGGGCCAGACGCACCCCCTCCCCCCCCGCTTGCGAGTCAGCCGCGTAGTCGCCGGCTAAGAATAGGACTACTAACCCCAATTCAAGGTGTCAAGCGACCCGTGCTGAGGAATGAGTGATCGAGGGGGTGAAAAAGATGCTCGATCTTTAACGGAGCCTGTGGGGTACCGGGCACCCCCCACAGTAAGCTGTCCCTTACCGCGTTAATGCAGGGCTCTGGCGTGGTGGACCTTATTTCCCGTGCGACTCGTGGGATGAAAAAATTAGCAAAAATTCAAGAAATCAAAATTTAGGTGGAAGTAGTGGTGAGATCAACCCCTTCGCAAGAAGCGGGTTGATGAGATCTCCGACAAGGAGAAGTGAGGAGATAGGCGCTGGGAGTACGCAGCTCAAGCGTGGGTGTTCCAGTCCACTTCCCGGCAAGCCAGCCGGTGGAGGTTATGGACGGAGCGTGGTTGTTGAGGGCCGTCAACCGGGAATCCAAAGGACGGTCCGCAATAGAGGTGGCTGAGCAGCAGCTTGGCAAAATCATCGACTTTGCGTCCACTAAGTCGAACATAAGCAAGGACCTGAAAACGGCCATGCTTCGACTTAGGGCGTCGATCGACGATGCCAAGCAGGAGCACGCAGCACTCGCGTTGCTGAGTGCTGCAGCAGCGGAGCCTGCAAATGAGAAAGTGCCGAAGTTTACCCAAACGGAGGCCTTCTCCTTCGCAGGAAGTCCGAATAAGGCGGAAGCGATTGCTCGCGACAAACGGGGCAAGCAATCGCAGAAGCGAGCGAAGCAACCATCAGGCGAGGAGCTGTCTGGTGGTGCCCGCAAGGCCAGGTGAATCATTACCCCGAAAGTCGGTAATAATGCCGGAAGGTCGGACCCCAGCCAGGGTTCCCGGAAAGCTGGTCGGTGGTTTAGTCATCCCCATTCCCAAAAAGAACTCAATTCGTACCGAGCCTAACGGATACCGTCCGATTTCTCTGACCAGCTGCTGCAGTAAGGTTATGGAACGAATGGTGAATCGGAGACTAATTTATTCGGGACAACGACCTTCTGGACCATCGGCAACATGCGTTTCGCCAAGGATGTGGCACGAGCACCTACTTCGCAACACTCGGCCACGTTCTGGACGACGCCCTTGAAAATAGTCTCCACGTGGACTTGGCTGCGTTGGATATTTCGAAGGCATATAATCGTATCTGGACCCCGCCGGTTCTGGAAAAACTGGCTAGCTGGGGCATTGGTGGCAATACTTTCGCCTTTATCCGTAACTTCCTATCAAACAGAACCTTTCAGGTGTCCATCGGAAGTACAAAATCGAACTACTTTCCAGAGGAAACTGGCGTGCCTCAGGGCTCCGTGTTAGCGGTAACCCTTTTCCTTATCGCTATGAACGGAGTGTTTGAATCCCTACCAAAAGGAGTCTTCATTTTGTATTTGCGGACGACATTGTTATCCTTATAACAGAGGCCTGCTTTAATCCGCAAGAAACTACAAAGAGCCATCGATGCAGTCCATTCCTGGGCACTCTCTAACGGATTCGAATTGTCACCATCAAAAAGTCAATTCTCTCACATTTGCTCTGGAAGACATCGCGCTAAAAAGAACCCGCCGACCATCAATGGAGAAGAAATTCCTTACGAGTCCACCATCCGCATTCTCGGAATACACTTAGACCGACACCTAAAGTTTCCAGCCTCACTGTGATCGGATTAAAAAAGAATGTGAGAGTCGATTGAATCTTATACGAACTATCACTAGCAAACACACTAAAAACAATCGTGATGTGGGTCCACGTATCACGCGGGCAGTCATTTGCAAACTACTATATGGTGCTGAACTACTATGCAGGAACTCTGAAACTGTAATCAAGAAGCTTGCATCCACTTTCAACCGCTGCATCCGTATTTTATCTGGCCTATTTCCATGTACACCTGCAGCATCCGCGTGCGTCGAGGCCGGTATCTTACCATTTCGACACATTTTTGCAATAGCCGTATGCTCCAGGGCAGCCTGTTTTCTTGAAAAGACGAGCGAGGATGACGAGGAAGTGTTCCTCCTCAAAGAGGCAAACAAGCTCCTCCAGCAGATCGCCCACCAGATCCTCCCCCCGGTGTCCACGGTCCACTGGGTTGGAGACGAAGCGTGGGACTTCTTTCCACCTAAAATCTTATGGACTCTAAATACACCAACCAAAGAAAATCTGAATTCTTGTACTGTGGTACCATAGACTAATTTCAAGACCTCGATGTACCAAAGAAAACCATTAAATTTTCTGTGTCCAGGCCGGTACCCAATAAATATTCATTACCGTGTATTTTTTCCGTGTAAATAGCCTTTTGTGTAAATTATATTTAGCGTGTTACACCGATCTGACAGAGCTCTGACAGTAAAGGACTGAACATAAATTACGTAAAGTTAGTACCGAGGATTGTTCACAATCTGCGAACTTGACTGCGGAAAAAATCGCGAACATGACGCCGGTGGTGGTACCCCGTTTCAACGAGCTTATTGTCGTCGCGGTTGAAACCTGAAGTTTCCCCACACCCGACAATCGAATTTTCTCAAAATGCATACGTGAAACCTAACGTCGGCCGTAGTGCGCTAGACAGCGGACCTGGTCCTCTATCCAGCGCACTGTGCCCGACGTATGTCCGACACACGGTTTAAAAGAGAAATCGATTTACGCGTGTCCAAAATTTCGATTTTCAACTGCACGAACAATATTAAAACAAAGTTGAACGGTTACAAGCTTATTTATACTGACGGCTCCAAGGATCTATGTAAAGTTGGCTGAATTTTTGATTTTACCATGCTTTTTTCTGCGCGAACTAAATTAAGCCCTGTAAGCCTATATAAAGCCTACAAGCTGTAAAGAAGTTTGTCAGTGCTGTCGCAGGGCTTGGAGCACATGACGTTTATATCAATCAAAATAGATTTCGACCAAAACAGACTCGAGTCGGTCATGATCAATACATTTTAAACACCCATGTCGGACGGGATTGGCGGAACGGAATTTTTTTGTTGTTGGAATGTTTATCGGAATGGTGTTGTTAAATAGATAATGGAATCTGGTTATCTTGATTGTTCCATTTTTTTTTTTTTCAATCAAGGCAAACTTCAGCTCGTTTCCCTCTTCTTCTGAAACGTTTCCCGACCATTTATATAAACATTGCTTATCCTGCATCAATTCCTACGTTCATCACCACCAAGCTTACCACTGATCCGCATCCCATATCATTTTCAACCTTCGAAATGCCCAAACTATTTTGTTTTTCATGGTTTAAATGCTAGTTTAATCACACCATTCCCATGGTGCATTGGTGGAGCAGATGAGAAAGGCAACGGACTTGGACTTGATCAGGAACTCGGAGGACAACAGCTAGAATCTGGATGAAGTAGCAAAAAAGCAACTTCAATGGAAGCGAAGGAAGTTAGAAAAGAACAGGAGATAAACAATTTTTTTTTCTTTTTTCTTTGTCTCACTTTTGACAAATTTCGCTCCAGAGACTTGGTACGATATTTTAAAGTTGGTCGTATATCACGAGGGGGGCGACACATCCAGATTATCACATTTTTACCAAAAATCTTACGCATCTTTTGCACTGTGCATTATCCGTTTCCATCTTGACATCTGCTTTCCATCCAAAATCTATCTCAAATCCTTTTTTCAAACTATTCACATCTCTTCAATCTAATGCGATCGACGTAAACAAAGCTAGCGATTTTGTTGCCAAACGTCAAAACAGATCGCAACCCTTGCAGTGAATCGCGCAATTAAAGTTGATCGTCGGGAGGAAACAGGATCTCCGCCTACCGTATCCCGAAGGAAAGGAACCGGAGCAACCCGGCCGTGTGAAAAGCGAGTGGAGCAAAGCAGTTGACACAGGCAATGTATCTCCGCCGTTTGCAGCCAGAGCTAGGGCCGTATTCCGCTTCCGAGACTGGTGAGTGATGGTTCTGGTCGTCGAGATTGTCGGCCACTCCCTTTGCATTGCTGGTCTGCTAGGCGGAATGAAGCGAAAAAAGTATGTCCGAATCTTAACTAACGTTTAGAAACTGATTACTATTAATATTTTTTAGGCACCGCCGTCTGCATTCACTCAGTGAGGAATTCGAGGATCGGTGACAGGTACCTAATTTGATACCAGTAATAGTCGGTCTACTAAAGGCTTTCGGGACATGATGCTCTCTCGGGATCAGACCCCGTTTCCACGATTGCTGCTCCTTTAGTGACATTGCTGTTCCTCGCAGCGGCTGCCATGCATCCTAAGCATTCAGCACTCCTTCATCCCACGGCCACCGATATGGTTTACCTCTTCAATCGGATGCTTCATTCCGCTACACACAATCATTTCTAGCAACTTGATAGGCTACCCAATCCAGCCCGATTATAAATCAGTGCCCTATTTTAACCCATTAAGCCGTGGAAATTAGACGAGGTGTCAGAGTTTACTATTATGGAAATAATTTTGTTTGAAAGAAATTCTCAAAAATCTAGGAGGCAAAATAGTTGCTACTGGTCGTTTAGGCCACCAGCGTGGGTGTAAAAATCTTGCCACTGCCCATTTGGGTACTTTGTTTATCTTGGATATGCCAAAAAGCCCGAAGGGTTTTTCAAGT
Source organism: Aedes albopictus (assembly GCF_035046485.1). Classification (NCBI taxonomy): domain Eukaryota; kingdom Metazoa; phylum Arthropoda; class Insecta; order Diptera; family Culicidae; genus Aedes; species Aedes albopictus. The sequence continues at coordinate 177,998,281 of NC_085136.1, read as the reverse complement.
GGACTAAGCTGCCCCCATTGGCACAACAGTCCCATGTGAATAGGAAACCCAGCAAACATGGGACGGTTATGCGAATAGGGGCAGTAAGGCTAACCCACAATATTTTTGCATAGGTTCAGCTCTTGGTTATTTCATAAAATATTTGCTAAACCATCAGCTTTACAACAGTTCAGAACCAAAAAACACCCATAGTTGTTAGTGCGCGGTGGTATGGCGCGAAACGAATGAAGCCGGGCGGCATACATGTTCTGGATCCTTTGGAACTGGTGATGATCAAATGCACCGAGCTGAATTAAATATTGCTCGTAAGATGAAACTGATTCGTTACTTCAAATCAGAAACATTTCTGGCAATAGACTAAGTCTGTCATTCAATTTAGCTTAGATTCCTATGTACTGCCTATGTTCGCATATCCGTCCTATATTTGCTGGCTTTCCTATACATGTGGGGCAATTATGCGATCATAGGCAGTGCAGATTTGACAATTTTCATGTCGTTTGCAAGAAATGAGTTGCTTTCAAAAAATAGTAGTTATTGTTATTGAAGAGGGAAACAGAACCTATAATGGGATGGGAAGGGCGGTCATCAATATGTATACACAATCAGTACAAAATACCTATCTTTTTGAAATGTACCACTTCGTAAAATTTTACAATAGGACCAATTTATAAACTACTCTTAGAAGAGCACTTTTAGTTTCGGCAGTCCTGTGGGCACCGGATTTATTACGGCTTTCCTCGGTCAACTGAGTTTTGGTGAACTGGCTTTAAAACGATATCACGCACTGATAGGTATAGAAGGTCTAGACTCTGGCATCGCTCATGATCAAGTGATACTGTGGAGTTTTTGGCAGCTTGCAGTAGTCACAAGGGATCTGCTTCACCCAGAGAGCGTTGCGTTGCCGGACTTTCGCTCAGGGTAAGACAATTCAGCAAACACCTGACCATGTTTCCGATCACCTTTTGGATCATATCAAAGTTGGGCTTTTCACTTTACATCACTTTACAGTTTCCCGACACGATGTTCCTGTTAGTGATAACACTCGTGATTATATATATATATAGAGATTCACCATGCACATTTTGAAACAAGTAAGCCCTGTCGAATCCAAACCGGACGCAAAGCTTGCCCCTGCTGGATACTGAAACGGCGTTGCTACACATGGCACAATTGGCACGCACCGAGTTCTGATAAACCCCAAGACATTTCTAGTTGTCGTTACAAAAGTCCATCATCTCCCACTGAAGTGTCCTCTCCGTCAGCTGGAAGCACTGGGCACATCGTCGCATGTTGCTCGCCTCGCGATCCAACTGAGCGTGTTCGGCTTCCTCTTCGCTGTGTTCTACGGCCTTGGCCAGCTTCTGTGGTTGCTCCGGTTCGGTAGGACAGACTCCTACTTGGACTCCTAACCCTTACCGACGGTCGCTTCAGCTGGAACAAATCCTGGAGTTCCGTCATCAAAAGATTCAGACAATCGTCCTGATAAACGAACAACTCATTGTCGTCCTGAATTATTTACACTGCCTGATAGAAAGATTTGCTGGAGGACTCGTTGGAGGGTGCCACAGAAGAAATCGCTGGACATTTTTCGAGAAAAACCAGCTGGAGTATTTTCCGGACGGAGCTGCTGAAAAATTGCGGTAAAATTGCTGGAGCATGTATTCTCCACTCTCCCAGAGGAACTTCAGGTTTTGTTTTTTTCTAACGAAAACAAAGTGACTAGTTCTGACATACTATGTGAAAAAAGGCCAACTATTTTTTTTTTGTACCAGCTCACACTCACGCTTTATTTGACGACATTTCTCGGTCTAATTCAATATTATTACGCCAATTAACTCAAATACAAGGTAAATAAATGCTTAGATAACTACACTCCCGTTCAAAAGTTTGGGGTCACCCCCTCAAAAACATGTCATTTTTTTAGGCCCATATCTCCGCCAATTTGCGTCCGATTTCAAAACCCTAGGTTTCATTCAAAAGATAATAAGTCAAAGAAACTTTGAACATGATTTGAAAGAAACTTTTTCAAAAAATTTTGTATGTAAACTTAACCCAAAGTTGCCAAATTTTCTAAAAAATGAATATAAACTTACGGCAGTGTCGCTGGAAATTGGGTCGACCAAATTTTAAGATGAGAGCGGTAATATGACCCATTTTCTATTAGCTTTCAACTGCTTTTTACAGAACTTAGCTAAAAAATCTAGAAAAAAAGTTATTAAGTAAATTAATCCTTGATGTCATCGGCCAAAAGTTTGGGGTCACTTCTCAATATGATGTATCGGTCAAAAGTTTGGGGTCACTATCGTAAAACATGGAAAAGTGATTTGTTGATATCTTTGTCATCTTTCATTCAATTTTAATTCTTCTTGGCTTATTTGAAACAAAATGAATGATACTTACTGCATAGACATTGAACCACACATATTTGTTGAAATTTACATACTAAAACTTAACGTAAAGTTGCCTCATTTTTTGAAGCGTGGTAAAATGTGCTAACTTTACATAACATTTTTATATACAAAAATCGTTAAATACGTTAAGTTGAAGACATCAAACGTAAATTTAGTTAATTATCTTTGAAATGAGCCAAAAATAATTAAAATTGAACTATAGATGACGAAGATATCGCCAAATTACTTTTCCATGTTTTACGAAAGTGACCCCAAACTTTTGGCCGATACATCATATTGAGGGGTGACCCCAAACTTTTGGTCGATGACATCAAGGATTAATTTACTTAATAACTTTTTTTCTAGATTTTTTAGCTAAGTTCTGTAAAAAGCAGTTGAAAGCTAATAGAAAATGGGTCATATTACCGCTCTCATCTTAAAATTTGGTCGACCCAATTTCCAGCGACTCTGCCTTAAGTTTATATCCATTTTTTAGAAAATTTGGCAACTTTGGGTTAAGTTTGCATACAAAATTTTTTGAAAAAGTTTCTTTTAAATCATGTTCCAAGTTTCTTTGACTTATTATCTTTTGAATGAAACCTAGGGTTTTGAAATCGGACGCAAATTGGCGGAGATATGGGCCTAAAAAAATGACATGTTTTTGAGGGGGTGACCCCAAACTTTTGAACGGGAGTGTATGTAATCCATATTTTACTGGACTCAGTTGCGTGAACATAGTCGAAGCAGTTGTTAACGTATTTGTTTGTAAAAATCAATTACACCCTTTTCACATTTTTTACTGGACTGGCCTCCGCACATCTGTTCTATCCATTCACATCTCCTTCCATATCAAAGCAGCGCTCGCAGGATTTGGAAGTGGATGCAGTGCAAAAAAATCTGATAGTTGCACACTGATCTAAAAAAGTAGATGCATCTATGTCGGCATCTATTGGACGATTTAGATGTGTCGCCCCCCTCGCCTAGCCTTAACAATGTGGGTTTCAATATGGTATAAGGACATGCTCCCAAAAATATGGATTTTCCGAAAACCACGGTGATTAGATCGGTCTAACCAAACATTTTCCCGATAGATGATGAGTTTCTGAATTGAATGAGCTAAAAATTTCCAAAATCGATGAAAAATTGACGGAGATATGATCATTTCAATTTCGTGGGTACCCGGGTACCCTGCCGGCCTTCCACGTAATAAAAAAATGCAGGAGCCTCTCACCCTGCCCCTCCTCACTTTAAAATTTGGTCAACCCCAGTAATAGATGTATATTCACGAGTTCTAAGATCTAACAGAGTTCCAACATCCTAGTCTCAATAACCATTAAAATATCGAGATTTGAAATTGAAAAAGGTACCCGGGTACCCTGCCGGCCACATAAGTGTTAAACATCCATGTCGGACGGGATTGACGAAACGGGATTATTTTTGTTGTTGGCATGTTTATCGGAATGGTGTTGTTAAATAGATAATGGAATTTGATTATCTTGATACTAGTTTGATCACACCATTCCCATGGTGCATTGGTGGAGCAGATGAAAAAGGCAACGGACTTGGACTTGATCAGGAACTCGGAGGACAACAGCTAGAATCTGGATGAAGTAGCAAAAAAGCAACTTCAATGGAAGCGAAGGAAGTTAGAAAAGAACAGAAGATAAACATTTTTTTCTTTTTTCTTTGTCTCACTTTTGACAACTTTCGCTCCAGAGACTTGGTACGATATTTTAAAGTTGGCCGTATATCAGCCGAATAATTCGCTCTATAAGAGGATATAGAACCAATTACCTCTGTTAGCCAGGTTCTACATTCGACTATAGAGCCGACTTAATGCCATTTTTACGGCTTAATGGTTACTTGGGTACGGTTGAGATATTTATTATGATACACTTGGTCAAAAATCTCAAAAAGTTTACTTGTTAGATATCTTTGTAACCAAATGTCCAATCCTAAGAAAATTTCTGGGCAATCTACTAGGATGTTGTAGCTTTCATTTGGTGCCAAGAGAACCCAAATCGATTGACACACGGCTGAGATATTTAGTTTGATACACTTTGTTAAAAATCTCAAAAAGTTTAGTTGTATAACTCCTAAATCCTCTTCGAAAGATATCTCAGTAACCAAATGTCCAATCGAAATAAAATTTCAGAGCGTTCTACTAGGATGTTGTAGCTTTCATTTGCTGCCAAGAGAACTCAAATCGGTTGACAGACGGCTGAGATATTCATCAATATGTTAAATGTCAAAAATTTCTCAAAGAGCTTACCTATATGACTTCAAAGTACTCATCGAAAGATATCTCGGTAACCAAATGTCCGATCGTAATAAAATTCAATAGGGTTCTACTAGGATGTTATAGCTTTCATTTGCAACTAAGAGAATCCAAATCGGATATCAGACGGCTGAGAAACGTGCGTGACTTTTTTTGTAACATACGCACACACACACATACACACACACACACACACACACACACACACACACACACACACACACACACACACACACACACACACACACACACACACACACACACACACACACACACACACACACACACACACACACACACACACACACACACACACACACACACACACACACACACACACACACACACACACACACACACACACACACACACACACACACACACACACACATTTGCTCAGTTGGTCGAGCTGAGTTGATTGGTATATGAGACTCGGCCCTGCGGGCCTCGGATCGAAAGTCGGTTTTTCGAGCGGTATTTATACCCTTCTGATGGGTGTAAGAAGGGTAAAAAGGGGGGTTAGGTCAGACGGGAATGGTCTATTCTGCTGCTACACCGCCTCCATTGTCCGAGTTGTCGTAAACCTTGCCTATTTCATATTCTTGTTCGCTTTCTTCCGATGATTCATCTGTAGTAGTAGATTCGTTTTCTGAACTGCTTTCTTCCTTGACTACACGAACTCTACGGGACCGTCGACTGGTTCTGCGTCCTGCTGCTCGGCATACTCTCTCGAAATGATTTTTTCTGTTGCACTTGTGACATCGTTTGCCGACAGCCGGGCATGCTCCTTTCGAGAATTCATGAGCATCTCCGCAAAACTTACACCTTGGAGAGAGCGGCGTCATGGTCGCAATTTTTTCCGCAGTCAAGTTCGCAGATTGTGAACAATCCTCGGTACTCACTTTATGTAATTTATGTTTAGTCCCTTATTGTCAGAGCTGTCAGATCAGTGTAACACCACAGACAAACAGACGAAACACTCTGACATTTCCCATCGTACACCGAATTAACGGTCTATTTAAAGAGTTGACAGTTGGCCAACTGCCCACCCGTGGCGCTCGCATCGTTTTTGTTCGAGTTTGACGTTTGCCCACTACCGCCACCTAGTTCATGGTCGGCCAAACTCAGTCCTTTTAGTATTGGGCGAACAGGTTTCCGGGACTATCATTTGAATCGAAAAATGTTCGTAGTGTTACGTCTGTTTGTCTGTGGTAACACGCTAAATAAAATTTACACAAAAGGCCATTTACACGGAAAAAAATACACGGTTATGAATATTTATTGGGTACCGGACTGGTCACCGAAAATTTGATCGTTTTCTTTGGTACATCGAGGTCTTGAAATTAGTCTATGGTGCGACTGCCTCGAACGAGATTTTCCTTTTGTGATTTTGTTGACATCTGACTCCGGAATGGTGTAGTTCAGCTCTTGAGACCTCTTCTCCGTGATTTCCTCTGCGCGACAGAGATCTACTGCTTTTTCCAATGTTATGTCGGGTATGGTCAACATTTTTGTTCGCAAACTCTGCCACTTGTTGGCGGTGACCAGCTTGTACGCAATGAGTTCCGACTCGAGATTACCCAGCTTGGAAATTTTTGCCAAACCTTTGAGGCGAGAGCAGAAGTCATCAACCGTTTCTCGAGATGCTTGGACAGCGGAGAAAAAATCCAATCTGTCGACGATTATGTTACGTTTTGCCACCACCTTCGACTTGATAGCCTGAAGTGCTGATTGCGTATTCGCTGCCTCAGCTGCGGTGAGCTCGAAGTTGTAATACTTCTTCCTGGCTGGTTCACCAATAATGGCCAGCAGAAAGCTGACTTTTTTTTGCTTTGTCACCGCGGGGCCACTCGTCCATGCCGATCGCCTTGGAATAGTCGTTCCAACTCTTCACAAAAAATCGAAATTGTCCTCCATATCACCTTCAAGAGCCAGAGGCGATGGCTGTGGGACGTGCACGTTCGCCGCGCATGGACGCTGGTCGGCCTGGCGCTGCTGCTGCAAAGACGACGTCGCTGCTGCTGTCGCTGACGATGCCGTCGAATTCACTGACTCCATGAACTGCTGGAAAATGTTGTTCTGGTGCTCCAGAAACATCTTGAACTGATTGGGATCCATGTCGAGGAGGATCCACCACTTTTTTCCACTGAAAACAAAATGGCGGCTGTCTTGCCGCAGACCGATTCACCGCAAGTTTTTCACACTCGAGTCTTTTTTCCGCACCAATTTTCCGCGATATACACCAATGACGCCGGAAAACACTATTCGAATCGCGAACCAACTTCTGACACCATGTTTTAACGTTAATTAAACACGGGTTCGATTAGTTCAAAACGATTTATTGTATTGATTCACGGAGCGCACTGTGCTCCCTACACGCTAAGATCAGTTTACCTTTTTTCCAAAAAGTGCACAACCGCAAATATGCGTAAATGATACTCAAATATAGGTAAACAGAACTCAAATATGGGTAATGTGGACACAAATATGAGTAATTGTAACCCAAATATGGGTTAATATTACCTATAAATGCGGTTGTGCACTTTTCCAAAATATGAGTTTAATTTACCCATATTTGCGTAAAGTTTACGCAAATTTGAATAAAATTTACCCATATTTTAGAAAAATAGGTAAACTGGTCTTAGCGTGTAGGCTCGCCTATATTTTACTGCCCACCCGCATAGTTGTAAACTGCAAGCGTACTATCTCGCTTATTGTCCAAAACCACTTAAAACTGTGCCTGTACAATTTCACATGTTATCCGGCATCACATCATAAAATAGTGTTCGTATATTGTAGTGTACCATTTGACAATTTGTAATGGGCCAAATCACAATATGGCGAATAGGCTGTTAAGTTAGGTTACAATAAAAAATCGGCCTTTTTCTCGAACAAAATTTTCGCAAAACAACAAATCATATTGTAGACATATAATCCATTTTTAGCGATAATGACAATAAAGTAAATTGTTACAAATCAGTTAAACTATAAATTTGAGACAACGTTTGAAATATCTATGGAATTGTTCGTTTATTGTTCAACAAGTTTTTATCGACAGTATGCTTTATTGTATAGTTGTACTTTTTCAACAGTTTGAATATCATTTTCAAGCAATTTGCTGTTTTCAAATATCTGCTTTCGCAAGGACGCAATCTTCATATCGACTTGAAATAAATGTGCCAAACTGCCTCAATCTCATGTTTTACGAAAATTATTCATTAAATTTGAAATCGTCATGAAAATTACGGAAGCAAATATTCAAAAATAACGCCGAGCAAAATACTTCGGAAATGGTAAATTAAATTACTTTTTTAAAATATTGATAATTACAACTGGAATAATTTATTTAAGAACGGTTTCTGCCTAAAGCAAAAACATGAAACTAGACAAAAAAAGTTGCTACGCTGCCTTCCGCTGCTCCCCTAGTTGTAGTCTGCGGTTATAGCGTAGATATAGGTCTCTTCTTGAAAGTCGGGAATGCACAACCAAAATCCGGAACCAGGAAGTGGACCGATGCAGTTAGCGCACAAAACAGCACGTAAACTTCCAGGAAGGAGGGCGGCCCTCAGGAACAACAAGCGAGTTACTTACTCTCGAGGCCTGCTTGCGATCGCTTCAGGGCAGGGTTATTTTCAGAGATCGTATCTGTTGGGCAGAGGTGAACAAAGCACAACGGAAACGAAATAACCGAAGAAAGGGAACCGGACTCGGAATGAAACACTTCGTGTGAATGAAACTAGAAAATACTTTAATGCACGTCTGAACGGGTTTAACGTAGGGGACTGAAAAAATAAAGTTCACATTGATACGCGCGTGGCGCGCTCGCTCGGGTCTGCTGTGGAAAGTTTTCGCAGGGTTGATCTCGCCTTCGATCTCGCCGAATGCCACACTGAGAGGAAACAGTATTGCATATCCCAACAGTATCGAAATTCTATTCTTTTCAGCGTCTTGGCCGTACTTCCCAGTCTGAAATTCGAGATCAGAAGACAAACAGTAATAATTTGTGAGTGAGATCAAAGCTTGAAAAAAAAAGATTCACTAAAAACTCACCTTCATACCGCTTCTTCCGATCCGTGGCTAGAAACTTGCCATTTCTTGGAACCTGCATTTGTGTATGATTCCGTTGATACCGGGCGGACGATCTCATACTTTCAGGAGGACAGCACTCTGCCGATTGACTGGTAGCAGCGTATGTACAGAAAGGGTTTTTGTTCAACCACCGCCGGTGTTGGGGTATTGATTGGGGCTGCTCCGGCTGCGCTAAAACAGATTTGTTTCACTTTTCTGACATTAAACAATAATTTGGAATGCTTTTAATCAACTTTTCGCTCAGAATGGCCAATAAAGCTGGTACTTCGTGAAAGAAAAGTACGATCTTTTCCGCAAAACTTTCGTGCTGCCAAATAAGTTGAAGACCGAATCAAATATGGCTGTTCGCCGCAAAGGCAGGAAAATTAGCAAAAATAAATTATCACACACACAGTTTATGTTTAACAATATCAGATATGGTCCATCGAATGTGATACAATAAAATGTGTCGATGTGTTTGTGACAACATAGTCTTTCCCATTTGATGATAGAAAATTAAATACAATGTCAGCAAGATTTGGCATAGTGTTACATCTTGTGAGATAGTTCTTATAGATTGTTTATTGTCATAAGCAAGTGATATGCAAACTTATGGACAGTAAATAACAACTCAACGACAATACGTTATATTTTTAAAATAAAAGGTATTGTTACTGAAGTGTCATATGTTGTTTTAAGTCAACCCAAGTAACCATTAAGCCGTGAAAATGGCATTAAGTCGGCTCTATAGTCGAATGTAGAACCTGGCTAACAGAGCTAATTGGTTCTATATCCTCTTATAGAGCTGCTCAAAAGCCACTTTTGGCGAATTATTCGGCTGATATACGGCCAACTTTAAAATATCGTACCAAGTCTCTGGAGCGAAAGTTGTCAAAAGTGAGACAAAGAAAAAAGAAAAAAAATGTTTATCTTCTGTTCTTTTCTAACTTCCTTTGCTTCCATTGAAGTTGCTTTTTTGCTACTTCATCCAGATTCTAGCTGTTGTCCTCCGAGTTCCTGATCAAGTCCAAGTCCGTTGCCTTTTTCATCTGCTCCACCAATGCACCATGGGAATGGTGTTATGAAACTAGTATTTAAACCATGAAAAACAAAATAGTTTGGGCATTTCGAGGGTTGAAAATGATATGGGATGAGGATGATTCAGTGGTAAGGTTGGTGGTGATGAACGCAGGAATTGATGCAGGAGAAGCAATGTTTATATAAATGGTCGGGAAACGTTTCACAAGAAGAGGGAAACGAGCTGGAGTTTGTCTTGATTGAAAAAAAAAATGGAATAATCAAGATAATCAAATTCCATTATCTATTTAACAACACCATTCCGATAAACATGCCAACAACAAAAATAATCCCGTTTCGTCAAACCCGTCCGACATGGATGTTTAAAATGTATTGATCATGACCGACTCGAGTCTGTTTTGGTCGAAATCTATTTTGATTGATATAAACGTCATGTGCTCCAAGCCCTGTGACAGCACTGACAAACTTCTTTACAGCTTGTAGGCTTTATATAGGCTTACAGGGCTTAATTTAGTTCTTACTGGTTATAGCGCCCATAAGCATTAGGAATGCTTATATAGAGCTATTTAGCACTGAAAAGCTGTTAAATGGCTGTTATAATGCTCAGAACAGTGCTTAGTGGTTACCTGGGAAGAGAATCATTTTGTATTACATTAAGTAAACGATATCACAAGGACCTACACTATGGTATGAAACATTTTTTATGTTAGAACTACAAGACAAAGTGTTTTTGGCTATGCGGGCATTCACTGCACTCTTTATTTCAGGTCCGTGCGAGAGTATGTTAGTATGTGTGTGTTAACAAAAGAGAATGAAAATACGAGGGGCGCGTACATACTGCAACAGATACTGACACGCATGACGAGATTGACAAAAATGAATTTCAAGGCAAATAATGCTACTTCCAGTGCGGAAATGATTGCTGCCCGTGCAGAGCAATCTAATTTAGCGAATGATTCTAAAAATTTTCGCAATATCTTCATTAAATCTGAGAAATTTGTGATAATACGACTCAGGGGGTCCAAAATATATGGGGGTCCAAATTATATTGGTTACCCTATCAGTGCAAAATATGAATAAATTTTGAAGACAAAAAACTTGATTTTTTATGTAAACAAACGATTTTCTCCTTATCTCACTCAGCGCCTCTACAACGGGGGACCATTCCGATTCACCTATTGGGGGTCATCTGAAGTAGCCTAGAAGAATTCGAATGACTCCCAATTCAAGAGCAAATTTTCAATACGTTCCAAGTAACAAAATAAACAAAACTAAGATTTTTGCATATTTTTATACCTAATATTCTGCTTAATGATGTGTAGCAACATCACAATGGACTTCCCGCTTGGCGCACACCCACAGTTGATCAGCAGGAGTAAATCCATTTTATTTTTTATGGTGAAAAGCACCTATAGGTTATATAGTTTATAAACTTGAATTACCAAAATCCGGGGTAACATTGATCAGAATTTTCGATCTTTCTTGAATGTTTCCCTTGTGACGCAAATGTTATAAGTTTTATATTTTTAAAACAATAACTCATTCAACAGTTGTTAAAACCTTTTGAAAATGAAGAAAATCAAACTGACTTAAGTAACAAAGTGAGCACTTTTCATATGTGTCGCTTTGTCGGTACAATGACGTATGTAAGGCACCCTACACACCACCCAAGTAACCATTAAGCCGTAAAATGGCATTGAGTCGGCTCTAGTCGAATGTAGAACCTGGCTAACAGAGCTAATTGGTTCTATATCCTTTTATAGAGCTGCTCAAAAGCCACTTTTGGCGAATTATTCGGCTGATATACCGAGGTCCGAATTCCCATTAAACATTGCTTCTCCTGCATCAATTCCTGCGTTCATCACCACCAACCTTACCACTGAATCATCCTCATCCCATATCATTTTCAACCCTCGAAATGCTCAAACTATTTTGTTTTTCATGGTTTAAATACTATAGTTTGATCACACCATTCCCATGGTGCATTGGTGGAGCAGATGAAAAAGGCAACGGACTTGGACTTGATCAGGAACTCGGAGGACAACAGCTAGAATCTGGATGAAGTAGCAAAAAAGCAACTTCAATGGAAGCAAAGGAAGTTAGAAAAGAACAGACCCAGGTAACCACTAAGCACTGTTCTGAGCATTATAACAGCCATATAACAGCTTTTCAGTGCTAAATAGCTCTATATAAGCAAACAACAAATCATATTGTAGACATATAATCCATTTTTAGCGATAATGACAATAAAGTAAATTGTTACAAATCAGTTAAACTATAAATTTGAGACAACGTTTGAAATATCTATGGAATTGTTCGTTTATTGTTCAACAAGTTTTTATCGACAGTATGCTTTATTGTATAGTTGTACTTTTTCAACAGTTTGAATATCATTTTCAAGCAATTTGCTGTTTTCAAATATCTGCTTTCGCAAGGACGCAATCTTCATATCGACTTGAAATAAATGTGCCAAACTGCCTCAATCTCATGTTTTACGAAAATTATTCATTAAATTTGAAATCGTCATGAAAATTACGGAAGCAAATATTCAAAAATAACGCCGAGCAAAATACTTCGGAAATGGTAAATTAAATTACTTTTTTAAAATATTGATAATTACAACTGGAATAATTTATTTAAGAACGGTTTCTGCCTAAAGCAAAAACATGAAACTAGACAAAAAAAGTTGCTACGCTGCCTTCCGCTGCTCCCCTAGTTGTAGTCTGCGGTTATAGCGTAGATATAGGTCTCTTCTTGAAAGTCGGGAATGCACAACCAAAATCCGGAACCAGGAAGTGGACCGATGCAGTTAGCGCACAAAACAGCACGTAAACTTCCAGGAAGGAGGGCGGCCCTCAGGAACAACAAGCGAGTTACTTACTCTCGAGGCCTGCTTGCGATCGCTTCAGGGCAGGGTTATTTTCAGAGATCGTATCTGTTGGGCAGAGGTGAACAAAGCACAACGGAAACGAAATAACCGAAGAAAGGGAACCGGACTCGGAATGAAACACTTCGTGTGAATGAAACTAGAAAATACTTTAATGCACGTCTGAACGGGTTTAACGTAGGGGACTGAAAAAATAAAGTTCACATTGATACGCGCGTGGCGCGCTCGCTCGGGTCTGCTGTGGAAAGTTTTCGCAGGGTTGATCTCGCCTTCGATCTCGCCGAATGCCACACTGAGAGGAAACAGTATTGCATATCCCAACAGTATCGAAATTCTATTCTTTTCAGCGTCTTGGCCGTACTTCCCAGTCTGAAATTCGAGATCAGAAGACAAACAGTAATAATTTGTGAGTGAGATCAAAGCTTGAAAAAAAAAGATTCACTAAAAACTCACCTTCATACCGCTTCTTCCGATCCGTGGCTAGAAACTTGCCATTTCTTGGAACCTGCATTTGTGTATGATTCCGTTGATACCGGGCGGACGATCTCATACTTTCAGGAGGACAGCACTCTGCCGATTGACTGGTAGCAGCGTATGTACAGAAAGGGTTTTTGTTCAACCACCGCCGGTGTTGGGGTATTGATTGGGGCTGCTCCGGCTGCGCTAAAACAGATTTGTTTCACTTTTCTGACATTAAACAATAATTTGGAATGCTTTTAATCAACTTTTCGCTCAGAATGGCCAATAAAGCTGGTACTTCGTGAAAGAAAAGTACGATCTTTTCCGCAAAACTTTCGTGCTGCCAAATAAGTTGAAGACCGAATCAAATATGGCTGTTCGCCGCAAAGGCAGGAAAATTAGCAAAAATAAATTATCACACACACAGTTTATGTTTAACAATATCAGATATGGTCCATCGAATGTGATACAATAAAATGTGTCGATGTGTTTGTGACAACATAGTCTTTCCCATTTGATGATAGAAAATTAAATACAATGTCAGCAAGATTTGGCATAGTGTTACATCTTGTGAGATAGTTCTTATAGATTGTTTATTGTCATAAGCAAGTGATATGCAAACTTATGGACAGTAAATAACAACTCAACGACAATACGTTATATTTTTAAAATAAAAGGTATTGTTACTGAAGTGTCATATGTTGTTTTAAGTCAACCCAAGTAACCATTAAGCCGTGAAAATGGCATTAAGTCGGCTCTATAGTCGAATGTAGAACCTGGCTAACAGAGCTAATTGGTTCTATATCCTCTTATAGAGCTGCTCAAAAGCCACTTTTGGCGAATTATTCGGCTGATATACGGCCAACTTTAAAATATCGTACCAAGTCTCTGGAGCGAAAGTTGTCAAAAGTGAGACAAAGAAAAAAGAAAAAAAATGTTTATCTTCTGTTCTTTTCTAACTTCCTTTGCTTCCATTGAAGTTGCTTTTTTGCTACTTCATCCAGATTCTAGCTGTTGTCCTCCGAGTTCCTGATCAAGTCCAAGTCCGTTGCCTTTTTCATCTGCTCCACCAATGCACCATGGGAATGGTGTTATGAAACTAGTATTTAAACCATGAAAAACAAAATAGTTTGGGCATTTCGAGGGTTGAAAATGATATGGGATGAGGATGATTCAGTGGTAAGGTTGGTGGTGATGAACGCAGGAATTGATGCAGGAGAAGCAATGTTTATATAAATGGTCGGGAAACGTTTCACAAGAAGAGGGAAACGAGCTGGAGTTTGTCTTGATTGAAAAAAAAAATGGAATAATCAAGATAATCAAATTCCATTATCTATTTAACAACACCATTCCGATAAACATGCCAACAACAAAAATAATCCCGTTTCGTCAAACCCGTCCGACATGGATGTTTAAAATGTATTGATCATGACCGACTCGAGTCTGTTTTGGTCGAAATCTATTTTGATTGATATAAACGTCATGTGCTCCAAGCCCTGTGACAGCACTGACAAACTTCTTTACAGCTTGTAGGCTTTATATAGGCTTACAGGGCTTAATTTAGTTCTTACTGGTTATAGCGCCCATAAGCATTAGGAATGCTTATATAGAGCTATTTAGCACTGAAAAGCTGTTAAATGGCTGTTATAATGCTCAGAACAGTGCTTAGTGGTTACCTGGGAAGAGAATCATTTTGTATTACATTAAGTAAACGATATCACAAGGACCTACACTATGGTATGAAACATTTTTTATGTTAGAACTACAAGACAAAGTGTTTTTGGCTATGCGGGCATTCACTGCACTCTTTATTTCAGGTCCGTGCGAGAGTATGTTAGTATGTGTGTGTTAACAAAAGAGAATGAAAATACGAGGGGCGCGTACATACTGCAACAGATACTGACACGCATGACGAGATTGACAAAAATGAATTTCAAGGCAAATAATGCTACTTCCAGTGCGGAAATGATTGCTGCCCGTGCAGAGCAATCTAATTTAGCGAATGATTCTAAAAATTTTCGCAATATCTTCATTAAATCTGAGAAATTTGTGATAATACGACTCAGGGGGTCCAAAATATATGGGGGTCCAAATTATATTGGTTACCCTATCAGTGCAAAATATGAATAAATTTTGAAGACAAAAAACTTGATTTTTTATGTAAACAAACGATTTTCTCCTTATCTCACTCAGCGCCTCTACAACGGGGGACCATTCCGATTCACCTATTGGGGGTCATCTGAAGTAGCCTAGAAGAATTCGAATGACTCCCAATTCAAGAGCAAATTTTCAATACGTTCCAAGTAACAAAATAAACAAAACTAAGATTTTTGCATATTTTTATACCTAATATTCTGCTTAATGATGTGTAGCAACATCACAATGGACTTCCCGCTTGGCGCACACCCACAGTTGATCAGCAGGAGTAAATCCATTTTATTTTTTATGGTGAAAAGCACCTATAGGTTATATAGTTTATAAACTTGAATTACCAAAATCCGGGGTAACATTGATCAGAATTTTCGATCTTTCTTGAATGTTTCCCTTGTGACGCAAATGTTATAAGTTTTATATTTTTAAAACAATAACTCATTCAACAGTTGTTAAAACCTTTTGAAAATGAAGAAAATCAAACTGACTTAAGTAACAAAGTGAGCACTTTTCATATGTGTCGCTTTGTCGGTACAATGACGTATGTAAGGCACCCTACACACCACCCAAGTAACCATTAAGCCGTAAAATGGCATTGAGTCGGCTCTAGTCGAATGTAGAACCTGGCTAACAGAGCTAATTGGTTCTATATCCTTTTATAGAGCTGCTCAAAAGCCACTTTTGGCGAATTATTCGGCTGATATACCGAGGTCCGAATTCCCATTAAACATTGCTTCTCCTGCATCAATTCCTGCGTTCATCACCACCAACCTTACCACTGAATCATCCTCATCCCATATCATTTTCAACCCTCGAAATGCTCAAACTATTTTGTTTTTCATGGTTTAAATACTATAGTTTGATCACACCATTCCCATGGTGCATTGGTGGAGCAGATGAAAAAGGCAACGGACTTGGACTTGATCAGGAACTCGGAGGACAACAGCTAGAATCTGGATGAAGTAGCAAAAAAGCAACTTCAATGGAAGCAAAGGAAGTTAGAAAAGAACAGACCCATTTTTCGAAATTTTTGTTTTTCATATAAGTGTGGGCCACCCTAATGCACAGGCATTTAAATTTAATTCCGCGTGAAATACACATGGCAAACGTGCGATTTGTTGAAAAGTCGGGGTAAAAATAATGTTGGCGAATTTATATCTCGCGTTTAGTCTCATACGGGTGAATCAACAATGATCGATTTTTCTTCATCGATTTTCTTTTTGGATTTTTCCGGGACAAACCACTAATATTCGGATGATCTCTCGGTGCGTTTCGGTGAAGGACGACTAGAATTGGCATCTAAAATAACAAAAACAGCCGAAATTATTTGCCGGCCACGTCATTAACCAAAGAGAAAATCGATAAAGAGAAACCGATCACTGTAGATACGTCCGTATGATACTAAGCGCGAGATATGTTTAACACGTGACATTCGAGGGTTTTACAATTTGCGCAAATCCATGTAAAACATCAATATCCCAATATCAAGCAATCCTAGACGTGTCAATTTATTCGAGTGTATGAGCTATTAGACGAGAATAGTCGTCTAATTGCCTACTGGGTGGAGAAATTCACAGTGTAAAAAGCTTGCCCGCCACCGCTAGGTTCGCTGCTGTCGATTTTTAATGACCAGCGCCTATTTTTCTAATGATGATGTTTATCTGTTCTGTGTTAATAGGCTCCTAAAGGCCTATCTCAATTTCTGCATAATTCGATCAAGCATTGATTAAAACGACATGTTTACTCATTTTTTAAGTATTCATATTAGGTAAAGCCCATAAAATATATTTTCAAAAATTTTAATAATTTTTGCAACACTCCTTGTTTAGCACTAAATTTTGGGTAAATTTGGTTTACCGTGTATGTCAAACAGGAACATTTCGGCACCAACATTTCAAAAGGGCGTAACTGCTTTTGCAACCAATGCCTTCTCACAGAGCTGTGGGTCGTATTTCATTCATCTCACGCAATTCACATCCATTATTCGAAAGAGGAGGATTTTATCTTTCTATGGCCAGTAGTACACAGGGTCAAATATTTGACAAGGAAAGAACTCAAGAAACAACATCAGTTTGACACTAATGAAAATTCGATCGAGTCAAACAAGATGTTTGAGCATTGGTTTCTTTTTGGACAAATATTTGACCCTGTGTACTAGCAGCTTATTTGTGCTAGTGGATTGCTCGAGAGGGATGGGATACGCTCCACAGCTTTGTGAGAAGGCATTGGTTGTAAATGCAGTTACGCCCTTTTGAAATGTTGGTGCCGATTTATTGTCAAAAGTGAGCCAATGTGGTGTCTTTTGCAACCCGCCGTTTCACTTTCGTTACGTCAAGGTTGACCTCGAATGTCAAACAAGACCTGCTCATCATTATTTTATTTTCAAGTTTATTAACTATTCTGTTATTGTTTAAGTTCGGAAAAATTACCATTGAGATCAGAAAAGCATGCTCTTTCGTGTTATGCAGCAAAACCGGGGAAATATTTTTCATTTTAGGACCCTATTGTTGGGCGGAGATTCCGACTATGCAATAATCTGGATACCCCTAAAGAACCCAATTATTCCATTTTTTTCAATCAAGACAAACTCCAGCTCGTTTCCCTATTCTTCTGAAACGTTTCCCGAAAATTTATATAAACATTGCTTCTCCTGCTTCATTTCCTGCGTTCGTCACCACCAAGCTTACCACTGAATCATCCTCATCCCATATCATTTTCAACCCTCGAAATGCCCAAACTATTTTGTTTTTCATGGTTTAAATACAGTCACTATATACACAGTCTGGCGGACTGTCACTTTCGACCGGAGCCAATCGAGCATGACGTCACAGTGTCCACACCGTTAAATGCTACACCGTGACGTCATGCTCGATTGGCTCCGGTCGAAAGTGACAGTCCGCCAGACTGTATATATAGTGGCTGTAGGTTTAAATACTAGTTTGATCACACCATTCCCATATGGTGCATTGGTGGAGCAGATGAGAAAGGCAACAGACTTGGACTTGATCAGGAACCCGGAGGACAACAGCTAGAATCTGGATGAAGTAGCAAAAAGCAACTTCAATGGAAGCGAAGGAAGTTAGAAAAGAACAGGAGATAAACAAAATATTTTTTTTCTTTTTTCTTTGTCTCACTTTTGACAACTTTCGCTCCAGAGACTTGGTACGATATTTTAAAGTTGGCCGTATATCAGCCGAATAATTCGCCAAAAGTGGCTTTTGAGCAGCTCTATAAGAGGATATAGAACCAATTAGCTCTGTTAGCCAGGTTCTACATTCGACTATAGAGCCGACTTAATGCCATTTTTACGGCTTAATGGTTACTTGGGTAACGTCGGACATAGTGCGCAGGACAGCGGACCTGGCCCTGTATCCAGCGCACTGTGCCCGACGTACGTCCGACACACAACTGCACGAACAATAGGTGAATTCAGATGACTCCCAATTGTAGAGGCGCTAAGTGAGATAAGGTGAAAATCGTTTGTTTACATCAAAAATTCATTTTTTCATTTTCAAAATTAACTCATATTTTGCCTTGGTGGTTGCTATTTTCCATTGGTAATGGCTTCTATTATCATCAATCTCGATGCCTTCGGCGACAGACACCGGATTGACCAGCTAACAAAAAATCCGGAAGATTGTCCGCCGGAGGCATAGCAAGAGCTCCTCAAATTAATCACATAAGTTGTTCGTAAGTACCTACCGGATCTAAGCGCATCTGAAAGAGAATTAGATTTTCTTTCCAAAAAGTGCTCGTTTGTTTCTCTACGATGCGGAATTCGATATGAAAAAATGAAAAAAGTGCACTTTGCCTATGCTGCGCAATGGCAAATTTTGGCGGAGCCCCTCTTTTCATAGGTTTCTCATTCCTGCCACCAGATGCGGAGGGATCGTTAGCTTCCGTTGGAGTTGCCTATAGGTAAATCCAACGGAAGCTAACGATGCTTCCGCATCTGGTGGCAGGAATGAGAACCCTATGAAAAACGTGGCTCCGCTAAAATTTTCCATGGCGCAGCATAAGCAAAGTGCACTTTTTTTCACTTTTTCGTATCAAATTCCGCATCGTAGAGAAGCAAACGAGCACTTTTCGGAAAGAAAATTTTATTCTCTTTCAGATGCGCTTAGATCCGGTAGGTACTTACGAACAATTTATGTGATTAATTTGAGCAGCTCTTGCTATGCCTCCGGCGGGCGATCTCCCGGATTTTTTGTTAGCTGGCCAATCCGGTGTCTGTCGGCGTGGGCATCAAGAATGATGATAACGGAAGCCATTACCAATGGAAAATAGCAACTTCTAGAGCAAATAATGAGTAAAATTTGACGACAAAAAATTGACTTTATGTAAACAAACGATTTTCTCCGTATCTCACCAAGCGCCTCTACAATTGGGGGTCATCTGAATTCACCTATAGGCCTTTTCATGTGACAGATCCGTGCATGCATTTGTTTACAAAGCTTGAACAACAGCTGCTAACAAGAACGTGTCATCTTCATAGAACAACTGTCAAACGCCCGAACAATCAGCTGATTTAAGACGTCAAATGAAAAGGCTTATAGTAAAGAATAGGGTACTGCAAGCACCTGATCTAACCTCACTTTGTCTGACAGTTTAGCGAGCTTGTTTACAAGGTGTTAGAATTTTTAACGAGCGGCGAAAATAAAATTTACGTTTCCGGTCCCGAAACCATTATGATACGAAAATATCGATTATATTCAACTCTACTAGTACGAAACCAATCGTCTAATTATCGTTTAACAAGAATTATATCAAAAAACAGTTTTGCCGGATCTCCGCCAAAGACTAAGTCCATGTAAACAAGCTCGCTGAACTGTCAGTGCACGGCTTCGTGACGTCATCTTGCAGTATCCTATTGATGCATTTTAGCATTTTCCAATTGGCTTTCAAGGGCAAAACAAAACATAGAGATAAGTGACATTTCAACACACGAATAGGGCAGTGCATAAAATTATCTCCTTCTCTTTCACTCTTACAGAAATTTTGTAAACAACAAGGCCACAAAACGTCAAAATCCCATACATAATCAAAACAGTGCAGTGCCCTATACATAGCATGAATTTTTCCTCACACAAAAATGCACGCCAATTCAAAGGCTATTCAAATTGCATATGAAAATATTACCCAATCAAATAGGTTAAAACGGGTAAATAATTATAAAACTAACATCCGATGTAAGACTGCAAATATTTTCCTCACAGTTTCACAACTACATCTACAAAAAAGGCATGCATACATTTGAACGTGATTACCACTATACTGTTACCCATCTTTGTTTCGGTAGCGCAACTACCGAACTGATGATGTTTACCTTTTTTTACATACCTATGTAAACTTCTTGAATTAACGAAGAAATGTGATGTTTTGCTTTAGAGTGTAATTGTAGTTGGGTAGAGTTGGGTGTAGAGATTTGGAGAGCGGACCCCTCCAACAGCGAGACGAGCAGTTCGAGAAAAATTGTTAACGCGAAGACAACCAATAAAAATTTGTTTGAGTTTATTCGGCGTGTTTTGTTTGCCATCCGGTTCCCCGTCTTCAGATTCAGAAGTGGGATTCCCCCGGACGTACCGGCGGTGTATAGCGGAAGATCCAGAGCAGAAACTCCGACGGATTTGGAGTGCGACGGCGGATCGTATTACACGATGCCAGTGACGAGAAACATGGCGGCCAAGAAAAAACAGCAGCAATCGGAGGACGAGCATTTTTTTGACGTCACAAGCGACGAGACGGACGACGATCGAACCAACGGCGAAAGGCGAGGCGACGCAATGCAAACACAACCACCACCACTAACAACCGGCTTCGCTCTTCATCCGCACGACGTTGGTAAATTGATTCCGGAGTATACTAAAGTGACCAGATGAGCAGAGCTCCAACGCGGGACATTTATTTGTAAAGATGCATGGTAAGGTGAAATCATGAGGTTTTTTTTTTGTTAACGAATACGTAACGATTTCTTTTGTTCGAAGAATACGAAGCACTCATTTTTTCTACCAAGCATATCTTTCTGCGTTGTGAGCTTCGCAGAAGTGGGACAAACTCATAAACATTTTTTCTACAATCTTCAAAAGAAACCTGATAATTAAATCTAGCTGTCAAAAATGAGTTTAATATTTCAACTCCCATTGCTTTCGAAATTAAAATTAAGGTGGTTGTAACCGTCGGTTCCATGTATAGCTTGTGGCTCCTCCACAAATCCAAAAATTTCCCATCCCGAATCTAACACGCCCTTTTCCGAAGTAAGGTACTAAAACCAATGGAGTGAGTGACACTCATGCAGTGGCTTGATGCGTGAGAAAGTGCCTCTCCACTCTCACTGCCGTCTGTCATGCTGTGACAGTTCGTAGTCGAGCAGTTAGAACCAGTAATTTTAATTATGGTTTCAACCCACAGGTGTCGCATGAATAGAGACAAAACAGGCAGGGCATGATTTTAGTATGCGAAAAGCATAAATTAATATAAAAAAATATTACAATTTTCCATAAAAGGGAAAGTTGCCTCTCAAAAACCCTCTTTTGGCTGGTGATTCCAGAACGGAATGGTAGTGCGCGCGTGTGTAGTTTTTCCGTTAATTGTTGAGGTCAGTTTAAAGTGAAAACCTCATGTGGTGTAATTATTTTAATTCTGTGTTATTTTCTCTTTGTGATAGGAATACAAGTTAATTGTTAGTAAAAACGTGCGATAAATGTTAGTATTTGTTAAAAGCGTTAGTAATTGTTAAAAAAAAACATGCAAAAGTAGGTACAGTGTTAGTACATATATGTTAAAACAAAAATCAAATAATTAATTGTTAAAATTGTTAGATACAACGACAAACAAAACTTAAACCCTATCAGACAACAACGAACTTGCCAAAAGCTATAAGAAAAAGGTAAAACATTGAAAATGTGAAAACAGTGGTTCCGCGACGTCACGGAGGTTAATTTGTGGTTAGGTCCAAAGAACGGGCCCTTTTCTTTCTATTTTGGACTAGTTCTCCAGTAAACCGGGCCTCCAACGGCCATAGTGGACACTCAAGCCCAACCAAGCTACCGCACCGAAGAAACCAGCCAAAGCCGCCATTGTTCATGGCTCTCGAGCAGGAGTTGGTGGTGCATTGGATCACTCCCGCTTCGAATGTTACTCCCTCGACCGTCCGAAGCCGCCATCTTGCCCACCGGCGTCGTTGCACTCGCTCGGTATGCACCGCCGGAGACTTTCGGCACCGACCGTCATCAACAACATCCGCCGTCTTCGTAACAGACGCGCGAACCATCGTCCAAACGATAAGCCTCAATGGGAACCAGAGGTTCCCAAACCACGAACACCAAACCGCAAGTATAAAACCTCCTGTTAATATGACGTCAAGGTAATAAATTTGTAAATAGGATTGTAAATATGAACCGCTGTGTTAGGTTATTTAAAGAGCATAGCCCTGGATTAAATGTGTTCCACCACTTTTCGTTTTGTCCGCCTTTCCGGGCTAAAAGTAGCCATCATGCCTCGCCTTTCTGGAATTCCACCAATTCATCTATCGTTTTATATGCTTTTTGTATCGTCCGTCCTGTGGTCTCTCTGTTTATGAAACACTGGTGGGTTTGTTTAACGTTCAATACTGGTCCTGCTGCTATGTTCGTCCTCAGCTGGAGATGTGAGAGACAAGTCACGTTTGAACGACCCTGTGATCCACAATCCCTGAGCCACCGAGTTACAAATTGGCGCCCAACGAAAAATGACAGAAAGCTTTCATTTCCCCCCGGAGGGAACGAGAAAAACAGTGGCCTGTTTTAGTAATTTGCTTCGTTCTCCTAACGAAGATTTTCTTTGAATGTGTCCAGAACTGGATTTTGAACATCCAGGCCTGTTCGTAGCCTGTCCTAGAATAACAAATTTTGCATTACGAAATGCTGGAGCTCATAGTAGGAATTTTCAAATGCGCTTGCAACAAATAGTCGCTTTTAATTTATTTTCGTTTCGAATTCTGTTCGATAATCGCCGTTTAGGATAACAAATTTTAGATAATCGCCGCGTACGCGTAGTTAAAGGCAGTTCCGGTCTGCCCATGTCATCTTGAATAGTCTACGAAATTGAAATGATCAGTAATAGAACCCATTGAGAAACGCTGTCGGAGTCTAATGCAATCCCGAGATCGATTCGTTCGTTCCTCGGCAAGATTGATCGAAATGACCGACAACGATCCGGTTCGTTGGTTCAAACCAGCAGAAAACGCGACCCGTTGAAAACCCGAACAAATCGTAATTTGCCAGTCTTCAATTCGTAGAAGACCGATCGTCCGGCAACCGTGACCGAATGATCAACCCGCACCGTATTCGTTGGTAAGTGATCCGAAAAGACGCGAAATAGAGATCCAATCGCAGGATCGAATCAATCACGATACGATAAAAGGATCGAATACCGAATAAAGGTTCGCAAAAGTTCAATTACCGCGATCGGTAATGAACCAGAATAGAAATGTCCATACAAACCTCAATACAAACCTTTGCCTCAGCATGCAAGCGTTTCTCCAACAGCATCTTATCTCATTGATAATTTGTAGCCCCAGAGGCACAACCACCCACTTAATCTTGGGAAAATTTCTTGCCGTGAAGCAATAAAGGCTCCCCAACCCCAACCCTTCTTTATTTTGAATCATTGTCTACTGAAAATACAGCGAGAGTAATCAAACGATTCAGTTTTCTCGGGTCACCCGAATGGCCTAAGAGTTATCCTTGAAGAAGAGTCAAACGTCCAGTTCCTTTGAAGCCGACAGCCCAAACTCAGGAAGAGTTGCGGTCATGTCCGGCGATTCACATCGGCGATCGGGACCAGCTCGGCGAAATGAGTTGGCGAACGAAAAGATCCCATCGCAGATACCCTCATTCGGTGGACGGTTGTTTGGCCGATCCTAAAACCGAAACTGATTATGAAATATCTTCATGTCAGTCGTTAATTGAATATTTACTCACCCATTCAGATGTCCGGACGCGGATGTCCATCAATGGTGTGATGATGCTAAAAATATAATAACAAATTTAATTCGTCGAGACTTTTGTTTACAAAATTATTACTCTTACCTGGTATGCATAATTGCCTCCCCTGGAGAAAGTTCTCCCCCCGATTCAATAACAGTGCGAGAGAAATATGACCGAAAAGTGACCCGCGAATCGATGACCCGTTAACATCCCGGGAACTTCCTACGGGCGGACACGATTTTGTCCCAGTTTGCGCCGGATTTCACAACGAAAATTGTCCGCGATAGCTTCGAGTAAACACGGATTACGGTTTCGCGAGCCGATAGTTTAGTGTCGAAACGTAAACAATAGTTGAGAGTCGACGATGTTGTTCAGTTCATAACAGATAATGAGTTACTTTTATGAGTGCTTTGCTTCTTCGCATGAGCGAAGAAGATGAACAAGCAATATCAAAAGGGCCTATTCAAGATCATAAATTCGAAAATCATAATTTCGATTAAAACTTCATTGATTCACCTGATTAGACTTTGAACCAAAATGAAAATTCTTTCATTTTTCAGGAGGGACGACGGGGTATTGTAACCGTCGGTTCCATGTATAGCTTGTGGCTCCTCCACAAATCCAAAAATTTCCCATCCCGAATCTAACACGCCCTTTTCCGAAGTAAGGTACTAAAACCAATGGAGTGAGCGACACTCATGCAGTGGCTTGATGCGTGAGAAAGTGCCTCTCCACTCTCACTGCCGTCTGTCATGCTGTGACAGTTCGTAGTCGAGCAGTTAGAACCAGTAATTTTAATAATGGTTTCAACCCACAGGTGTCGCATGAATAGAGACAAAACAGGCAGGGCATGATTTTAGTATGCGAAAAGCATAAATTAATATAAAAAAATATTACAATTTTCCATAAAAGGGAAAGTTGCCTCTCAAAAACCCTCTTTTGGCTGGTGATTCCAGAACGGAATGGTAGTGCGCGCGTGTGTAGTTTTTCCGTTAATTGTTGAGGTCAGTTTAAAGCGAAAACCTCATGTGGTGTAATTATTTTGATTCTGTGTTATTTTCTCTTTGTGATAGGAATACAAGTTAATTGTTAGTAAAAACGTGCGATAAATGTTAGTATTTGTTAAAAGCGTTAGTAATTGTTAAAAAAAACATGCAAAAGTAGGTACAGTGTTAGTACATATATGTTAAAACAAAAATCAAATAATTAATTGTTAAAATTGTTAGATACAACGACAAACAAAACTTAAACCCTATCAGACAACAACGAACTTGCCAAAAGCTATAAGAAAAAGGTAAAACATTGAAAATGTGAAAACAGTGGTTCCGCGACGTCACGGAGGTTAATTTGTGGTTAGCTCCAAAGAACGGGCCTTTTTCTTTCTATTTTGGACTAGTTCTCCAGTAAACCGGGCCTCCAACGGCCATAGTGGACACTCAAGCCCAACCAAGCTACCGCACCGAAGAAACCAGCCAAAGCCGCCATTGTTCATGGCTCTCGAGCAGGAGTTGGTGGTGCATTGGATCACTCCCGCTTCGAATGTTACTCCCTCCACCGTCCGAAGCCGCCATCTTGCCCACCGGCGTCGTTGCACTCGCTCGGTATGCACCGCCGGAGACTTTCGGCACCGACCGTCATCAACAACATCCGCCGTCTTCGTAACAGACGCGCGAACCATCGTCCAAACGATAAGCCTCAATGGGAACCAGAGGTTCCCAAACCACGAACACCAAACCGCAAGTATAAAACCTCCTGTTAATATGACGTCAAGGTAATAAATTTGTAAATAGGATTGTAAATATGAACCGCTGTGTTAGGTTATTTAAAGAGCATAGCCCTGGATTAAATGTGTTCCACCACTTTTCGTTTTGTCCGCCTTTCCGGGCTAAAAGTAGCCATCATGCCTCGCCTTTCTGGAATTCCACCAATTCATCTATCGTTTTATATGCTTTTTGTATCGTCCGTCCTGTGATCTCTCTGTTTATGAAACACTGGTGGGTTTGTTTAACGTTCAATACTGGTCCTGCTGCTATGTTCGTCCTCAGCTGGAGATGTGAGAGACAAGTCACGTTTGAACGACCCTGTGATCCACAATCCCTGAGCCACCGAGTTACATGGTTCAAACTTCGTACACAACTGAAACAAAAATCGTTTATTACAGCATTTTTGGCTGACAAGCATGACGTGAACTCTACATTTTTTGAGGTTATTATTACCCTCAAAGTGCCTGAAAATGTTAACCAATCTAGCTTCTGCTTGTCCAATTTTCATTTTTCTACTATTTCCTTAAGTAGCTCGGATGCTTCTCTGTCCACATTGATTAACTTATTGGATAAATTTAATTTACAAGCGTACTCGTTTGAACCGCCTGCCAGTCAATGAAGGTTTTGATATTCACCCATTTGAAAAAAAAATAACACAGTCAAAACAAATTTCCGATAAAAGTTTACTATACTGGGCTTGGAAAGATTTTAACTTCGGGTAACGATTTCCCTCCAGATTTTTCATCTGACTGTGCGCAGTGCGCACTTACATATGTAGTAAAAAAAAGTAGTTTTCTGCCTTGAAGTTTAAACTTGAGACAGTTTCGTCTATTACTTTTGCAATTGTACTTATGTCACTCTCTATTTTCTTCACCGAACTGTAAAATGATGCTGCCTGACTGTGCATAAAAATCAACCAAATATTCAATTTTTTTTCTTCAAAAAGCTGGGACTGCTATCGCTCGATAAAAAAAATAGCAGATCAAACTTTACTATAACTCAGAATCTTCATGTACTTTCTCGCAAAAATCTTTCAGTTTTTGAACTCTGATGTTGAAAGTTCCGTTAATATGTTTGATGTGATTTGTACTTTGTACAAAACCGGTTTGACTATTTTGGCTTTTAAGTTAGTACAATATTTTGAATGCTTGTTGATTTTTTTTTCAAACGCGGGACATTTTTACGATTTGAGACGAACGCGGGACATTTCGCGGGACATAATTTGTCGCGGGACATTTGGTCAAAATGGTCACTTTAGAGTATACAGAAGGCGACGGCGTAGTGAAATGGTTACGCCGGATCGATCATTTCCGCGTTTTGTACGGTTGGTCGGAGCAAGTATGTTTACTATACGCTTCAACTCGTCTAAGCGGCGCAGCGGCTAATTGATACCGGAGACACGAGGAGCAAATTTTCAACTGGATGCAGTTCAAGGATCAGGTGACATTGGCCTTTCCTGAAACCTTCGACGAAGCCGATATACATCGACAATTGGAGGCGGTAAAGATTGAGAAGGATGAGTCGTACGAGTCATATGTTTATCGCGTCGACGCCATGGCACAAAAAGGCGATTTCAGCACTTCAGCGACGATGAAGTACATCATCAAAGGACTACGTAATGACAAGGTGTACTCAAGTTTACTCTCGATGCAATTCAAATCGACCCTGGAAATGTTGCGTCATATCAAATGGGTGGCGTCTAATTTGAATATGGTCCCTCAAGCGCCTTCAAGATTCGTTAAAACCGCTCCCACCTCCACGAGTGAACCGGTCGGCCGGGTCAGCACTGAGGTAACTTGCTTCAACTGTCGAGAACCTGGCCACAAATCCATCGACTGTCCAAAACCTCAACGTAGAGAGCGGTGCGGCAGGTGTTTGAAGGTCGGCCATGCGACGGAGAAGTGTTTTTCGGCGGTGCAAAAGGAGCCATAGCAGGTGGGGCCGAAAGTGGCAGGACGAAGTTCAACGAATGCGGTGTTCCAGGGTGGCTCGTTGAATGCGGTAGCAGTGGATGAATCATCTCAGGCGATGGTGGAGTTGGATGTGGCTGAGGAGCGCATCCGTGCGTTAGCTCTGGTGAATTCAGGTAGTTATGCTAGTCTCATAAAATCAAATTTGCTACCCTCTAAGATTTCGGTTAGACATACAAGAGAGGAGATCGTGGGTATAAATAATTCAAAAGTAAAAGTTGTGGGTGAGTGGAACAGTTTTGTATATATTGACCAAAACCAATTTACTGCACGGTTCTTGGTCGTGTCAGAAGACACTATGCAAGTAGGGTTGATATTAGGTAGAAGCTTTCTCAGGGAAAATCAAATTCAGTTTATAACATTCCCAGTAAACGCTCTTCCAGAATTGGTTGATAATCCGTCGAAGCTTTCTGATTGGTCCATGTTTGGGGAAATGGGGTCGACATGCACTTTTCATGCTGATTATGCGAATCTTGATGTGGGTGACGATAACGAGACGTATTCTTTTCGACATAAACTTGAAGAGGTTTTGAAGGTAAATTATTTCGAACGCCACCGACCGGCAGCTCCCTTGGTCAAGTACCAAGCGGAAATATGTTTGAGGGAAAACAAAGTCTTCTCCGCAACGCCACAAAGACTTAGTGTCGTTGAAAAGAATGAGCTTGATAAAATCATTGCTGACTTGTCAGCGGAGGGCATAATCCGGGAAAGCGATTCGCCGTATACTTCGCGTGTAGTGCTGACCAAGAAAAAAAACAATACTTACCGTATATGTGTGAATTACAAACCACTGAACAGAATCGTTGAAAGAAATCACTTTCCCATGCCAGTGATAGAAGATCAAATTTTGAAGCTTCAGGGAAAACGATATTTTTCATCACTGGATCTCAAAAATGGATTCTACCACGTTGAATTAACCGAAGAAAGTAAGAAGTACACTTCCTTTGTGACTAACAGCGGGCAATACGAGTTCAATCGTTTGCCTTTTGGGTACGCTAATTCCCCAGCGATGTTCGTAAAGTATATAATTAAAGTGCTTGATCCATTCATTCGGGACGGGAGAATAGTGGTGTTCATTAGTGCCATTTACACTTATCAATAAATTGATTCAACCAAGAGGTTCAATCCTTCCTTCAACTTCATCAAGAAACACAAATTGATAGAAATATTGCTAAATGTATTGCTTGCATTTTTATTGCGAAGAAGATGGATGATAATGTTGAATCTTGATATAAATACTGACCAACCTGCAAAAGCGAGATTGAGGTTAGTGTTTATATCTTCAATAATTTCCCCTCCGAAAGATTGATCCAACCACCGCTATCATCCAGTTTGACCAAACCATCAAGATCATCCAAGTCCGTCAAACTTTCCCCTTGAGTTGTTTTATTCGATCAATCCAGCAGGGTAAAAGAGTCAGCAGATTGAGCGAAGACCATTCCATCAGTGAGGAAGAGATAGCAATTCACCAACATTCAGCGCATGGTTCACGGCGTTCATGGTGGCCAGCTCAATTGAATTTTATGGAATGCTTTGAAAGCAAATTTTTAGAAATAAAGTGTCACGTTTTTGCATTGTAAACAAAATAAAGACTTGATCATTAGAAAAGTGCAAATTTCGATATTTCACTTGCTTATTCAATTCCATTAATGATTATGAAAAAAATAATGTTTTGATAATTCTGGTTATTTACCACGCCATATTCGATTTTTTGTAAGCATTCATAAACTCTTATTTATTGAACCCAATCTCTCGGATAAGTATGTTGAATTGGTAAATAGTGGATCTATTTATTAATTCATCATGCTATTTTTCCTAATGTCTTGAGAAGGTTAATGTTTTTCAATTTCTAACACAAGTTATGAACTTCTACCGAAATTTACTTCAACATGTAAATTTGGAAATCACTCTAAGGGGCTTTTCCCTCTTACAAAATTTAAAGTTAAAAATAAATAAATAATTAAATAATAGTTAGGTTCGAACAAGTTTTGATTTTTGCTAATGTCATAGTAAATATGTAAAGCAGTAGAGGTTTGGAAAACAAAGGCTGATAAGAGGTTATTGCCATATTGATTTGGTTGTTTCGGCTATAATTGAAAATGTTTGCTTTATCCGTTAATCCGTTATTAACAGGTTTATCTATAGCTAGATTGATTACTGAACGATGATTAAATTATATGCCTTGAGAGTGACTTTGAGTATTATTGGCAGTGTTTCTCTCTTTGCCATAAGAGTTTTTTGTCGTCCAAATAGCTTGAAACTTAGTTGTAAACAGTTTGATTGGCAAAAATGTGACGCCAACTTTCAGTTTATCAGACTTTAGATAACACCCCATGACGAAGAGAACAAAGCTGTCGAAAATATACTGATTTTTGTAGCATTTTATACTAAAGGCACTAGAAAATCGCATATGCGTTAGTGAAAATTAAAGATGTGATATAAAACATGATGAACCAATGTCAAATATTAAACATTATTCCTAAATGATCTAATGAAAATTTACGATGCGCAACATGTGCTTGAAAATGTTTATTTGGCAGCGCTTTCTTGTTTCCTTTATTCCACCATTCCATCAATTATTTCTTTCTCAAGGATTATTGATGAAATCACGAGGATCAAACCAAGTATCAATCCAATATCTTTCACGAGAGACAGATCAAGCTGAGGCTCGAGCAGAGAGAAAATCTCCCGGCAGTATGAGAGAAGTTAATGCATAAAGAGAAAAAAAAAAAACAAGTGTCCGTGCATGCTTATCATACGTGCACAGCTAGCAAAGCAAAGCCTTTTATTGAATCAATGCGTCGTCGATGGGTGTGCGGTTGATTTTCAGTCCTACCGATCCCAATGCCCAATGTATACAATGCATTTCTGCATGCATTTCTGTTACATTTTTGTTTATGTTTTTAATGAATTTTCTATTCACATTAATTCTTCTTCTAAGCTTTACCATTTTTACATCTGTAATCAAACATTTTACATATTTTTTTTATTACGAAAAGTTTTTGGACAGCGCATGGGATGGGACTCGAAACACCATCAGTGCCGTCTTGCTGAATTACCTTTATATTTCGACATTACACAACATTACTACAGAAGGGTGTTATTTGTCAGAAGGGGGTATTTCTAATTTATAGGCAAAGCAGCTAAGCATGTTACCACCATAATGTGCAAATTATTTATTAACTGGTGTTAGAAACCGCCAGTGCACCAGTAATTTTTAGCAAAGTTCGGTGGGACACCCACCGAGTTATAAGATTACACAAAAAATGTTGTAAACTGTTTATTATCACTAATGCATTGTAATCGTTGGGTTCATTACATATACCTCTGCATAAATTACTTTACATAAACTTTGCATAAATTTACTACATTACTTCTGCATAAATTGTTTTTTTTTTGTTCGATGATTTATTACATCTGAATTCAGTTTTTTTTGTATAATATATTTAGCTATTAAAATTTATTTAAATTTAAAAAATACGGCAACACGGCAGAATGCTCTGCAATGATGACGCTCTCGTTCACGCGCTGCTGCATTGAAAGAATGATAGGTTGATCTGGAGGGGAAATATTGAACCAATCAATTGATCCATGGAATAATTTGACCCATGGTTTGAAGAATCTTCGAGAGGATTGATGTAACAATTTTGAAGGTGGGGAAATATTGTAGAGAAAATTGAAGAAAAATGCGCTATGGAGGGGAAATATTGCTGTGTGGTTGATCAAACGGAAGATAGGGGAAAAGTTGAATGATTGATGTCAATCTATTTTTGAACAATATTATACATTCAATGTTTCCATAAAACGACCAACTATTCATCAATATATACACCGTGTGACTGGCGCTATTGACGATATGATGATCGCTTCGAAAAGCGTTGAAGAGCATCTTCAAACATTGAGTGAGGTTTAGCAAGTTCTATCGGACAATCACTTGGAACTTCAGCTATCTAAGTGTCATTTTTTGAAAACGCGTACAGAATATCTTGGTTACGATGTCAAGTTCAACAGTATTCAACCGAGTGACCGGCATATTGAATCTATTCGCGAGTTTCCGATTCCAATCGATCGAAAAAGTCTTCAACGTTTTCTCGGACTTGTTAATTACTTCAGAAAGTTTATTTGCGGGTTCAACATTTTGGCAGCTCCGTTGTACGACTTGTTGAAGGAAGATCGAGAGTTTGTATTAACCCACGAGCGCTCGCGCTGTTGTATTTTGTACAACACGTTGAAAAAATCTCACTTTTTGTACTCAGCATTAGCGTGGTGCTGACGCAGGTAGTCAACCGCGCGAATTACGGAAGGTTAACAAGGAATCATCTAGAGGCGGTAGATAAGCTAAAGCAAGCACTGATTTTTAAACCAGTTCTTCGAATCTATTCTCCAACGGCGGAAACGGAGCTTCATACGGACGCTTCTTCGGCAGGCTACGGTGGTGTACTACTACAACGACAAACAGATGATGGGTTGATGCATCCGATTATGTATTTCAGTAAGAAAACGTCACCAAGTGAGTCAAAATTGCACAGTTTCGAGTTGAAGACCTTAGCAATCGTGTACTGCCTCCAAAGGTTCCGTATTTACTTTTTTTTTCTCCCTTTTAAATGGCTCAGACCTGTTTGGTCCATATTTGCCAAGTGTCAAGTTTGTATCAGTTATTCAAAATGACGGTTACGCGAACAAAACTATTTGAGTGTCTTCATGAAAGTGTAATCTATACCAACTACTCCAGTGATTATTCAGATAAAGTGATTAAATAATGATAATTAAATATGATGATAAAAAGGAATATTTACAAGAATCAAACACTAACTTTTGCTTCATTGATGAATTCAGCCAACTGTAAATACTGGTCTAGTTTTTTATTTTTTAATATATTTTTTAATTCAAGTTTCTGAATGAGAACAGGGTACTTACTTCTAATTGTTGAAAGTCTAACACAATCAAAAAGGATATGGTGTAGATTTTCCTGGATATTGCAAGTGGTACAAATGTCTGATCTAATGAGTTTCCATTGTGCAAGTCTTTCTTTGGTAGCCGTATGAAAAGTTCGAATTCTATTGATTATTATGGTTTCTGTTGTTGATAGTTGTATATTGTAAAACCATGGTTTAAGTTCTATTTTATCCATTATTTCAAAGTGTTTAATACCTTTTTCTGTAGATAACATTTCATATTCTCTGGTCCATTCAGTTAAAAGTTCATGTTTAAAATTTAACAGGCAGTCTCCTAAAGTAAGAGCATAGTTTTCTTGTTGTGTTCTATTTACACCTAACTCAGCAGCTGCATCAGCTCTATCATTACCCAATATATTTACATGTCCTGGAATCCATTGTATAACAATTTCTTCCAAATTATTGTAGTAAATCAATGTAAAAAGTTTATTTATTAAATAATTGTCTGTATTAGGGTTGAGAAGATTGAGGCAACTACTTTGTGAGTCTGTCAAAATTACTATTTTAAGTTGGTTTATGCTAATTGCGTATTCTATTACTTCTATAATTGCTACTAATTCTGCATTCATTATTGAAAAAGCTGGACTAAGTTTAAAGCTGAAAGACTTTTTATTTTTCTCATCATAAAAACCGTAACCTACACCTTGAATTGTTTTAGAGCCATCTGTAAAAATTTTAAAATGAGTTGAAAAGTTATCTCTAAGTAAATATTGTACCAACAACTTTTGAACTGATATGGGGGTTGTATTTTTATTTAAATTGTTGATTACCGGGTTAATAATGAGTTTGTTTAGATCGTCTAGTGTAATTGTGTCGTCTATTGAAGCTTTGCATTGAAGAATGTGAAAATTATTAATTGATGCAACTTTTTCTAAATAAGAAGTGTATTTAGGTATTACATCTGAATTGATCAAGTCTTTAATTTTATTTACAGTAGGACTATTATTATAGAATAAAGTTTTAAGGATTTCTTTGAAAGTTAAATATTGTGCTCTGTATTTTAATGGGAGTTCACCTGCTTCTGCATATATTACATGAATTGGGGTTGATTGTAAAAATCTGAAGCTAGTTCGTATGGATAAGTTCTGAACTTTTTCAAGTCTATTGAAATCTGTTTTACTAGAGGAGGAATAAACTGAAATACCATAATCTAAAACGGATCTAATAATTGAGTTATTTATTTTTTGCAAAGTAGCTGGATGGCAACCACCCTTTTTTCTGCTGAGCATTTTTAGTATATTAATTTTTCGTTTACACTTATTTACAGTTTCTGTGATATGAGTTTTGAAGTTAAGTTTTTGATCAATCCAGATACCTAAATATTTATGTACAGCTTTGATTTCTATTGGATTATTGTTTATATGAATATTAATGTTATCGGGAGGATTATTGGAAAAGCATATTGTACCTGATTTATTTGAATTTACTTTCATTCCCAAGGATATTAATTCAGAGTTTATTAAGTTAAGAGATGAGTTCATTTTATTACTGGCAATAGTTAAATTATCACCTTCGGTTACCAAAGCAAAATCATCTGCAAATTGAATAAGAATACCCTCTATTTCAGTAGAATGAAGTTTCGAAGTATATATGTTAAAAAGGATTGGTGATAATGGGCAACCTTGTGGAAGACCCTTATTAGTCTGTCTTTCTATTGTGCTACCATCGTTAAGTGTAAGGATAATATTCCTTTGTTTTAAATATATATACAGCCAATTCACTAATTCCGGAGGGTAATTATAATCTTTAAGAATATTAAGTAGTTTAGATATATTTACATTATCAAAAGCTTTAGATAAGTCCAGAAATGTTACTAAAACTATTTTACTCTCACTCTTTGCTTTATTTACTAAGGAAACTAAGGTATTTACACAATTTACAGATGATGTTTTCTTTTTAAAGCCAAAGGAATATTTAGGGATAATGTTATTTTCTGTTGTATATTTATTTAGTTCTTTTTTGATTTTCATATTTATAGTTTTAAGAAAAGTTGAGATTAAACATATAGGTCTATACGATTCCGAAGAATTTTCAGGCTTACCGGGTTTTAGGATAGGAACACATTTAATTTTTAACCAATCCAAAGGAATGGTTAAAGAAGTTAAAACATTATTACAAATTAAACTTATTTGTTGTAGTAATTCAGGTTTTTAAGAATAAGAAAGGAAATGTTATCAGGGCCAGGAGCTGAACTGTTTTTCTTTGAGCGAATATAACTAAAAACTTCATTAAAATTAATAGATAATTTATTTACAGTGGGTTGAATATTATATTGAACTACCCAATTACAGCGCTTTCTATATCTGCTGCAAAATCTTTTATCACTTTCGAAAAAGGTGAAACAATTAATCAGAAGCCATCATCATCCAACAGTCATCAGCAGTCTATTAGCAACCAGAAGCAACAACTACAACCACTGCGCAAAAACAATATCCAGCAGCATCCAAGCCCGCACATGCCACAACAAACGACTGGCAATCAAAATGACTTCCACTCAGCACCTTCAACTGAAAGCACAGACGGTCAATTCGAATTTGATCCAATGCGTCCACCCATTGTACGCCTGACGCAGCAATCTGTGCAAGGTGATGGGCGCTTTTTAAAGGCCAGACTGCGTGACCCAAAAATTATGAAAATTGTCCGCTTATATCTTGCCTACATGAAAGACCAGCCTACAACGGTCTGTGTAGACGGCATGACATCTACAAGCATTAGAATGCTGCTGGCATCGGAAGGCTTGCCTACGGTTCCAGAGCATCTAAATCGCATCTTCGTCGAAGTTCATCAAGAGTATGGAGTGGATGCAACTGAAGCGGCAGCTGACTTGCTATCATACGGACGATTCCTGACCAGCGAAAGGACCAACCGATTGCAGCACCTACGCGAGAGTGCCAACAAATTTTACTCTCCCGTCCCACATTTTCGGAAATAACGACGCCTTCTTTGGAAGCAGAAACTCATGACGAACCATCAACGGGTAATTCTCAATCTGACTGTATTTTAAATATTTCACAATCCGACACACTTCCAACTACTTCTTCGACAAAAAACAACTCGACCGAAATTTTGATTTATTGTCAAAATTTCAATCGAATGAAAAGTCCAGCCAAAATACAAGAAATCCAAAAAAAATTATTAGGCTCATCCTTCTCGGTAGTCTTGGCAACTGAGACAAGCTGGGATGAAAGTGTTCGAAGCGAAGAAGTTTTTGGAAGTGCTTTTAATGTATTCCGAAACGACCGAAACTTTCATGAGTCCCAGAGGAAATCAGGAGGAGGAGTTCTCGTGGCTATTTCGGCCAATATTGATTCAGAAATCATGAACACATCTAAATTTAAAGAATTTGAGCATGTCTGGGTGAAATCTCACATAGCAGGTGAAACACATATTTTCGCCTCAGTGTATTTTCCACCAGACCATGCGAACAAAACTACATACGAAAACTTTTTTCAATGTGCTGAACAAATCATGTCTGAACTTCCTCCCGAGATTAAGGTTCACATATACGGAGACTTTAATCAACGTAATGCTGATTTCATTTTGGACTCTGAAAATGAAAGTATTTTACTCCCAGTCGTTGGGGAGAATGAAACCTTGCAATTTATTTTTGACAAAACTGCAAATTTAGGTCTAAACCAAATCAATCACATAAAAAACCGCCAAAATTGCTACCTAGACTTTTTATTAACGAATATCTTTGACGACTTCTGTGTCAGCGAATCATTGTCTCCATTATGGAAAAATGAAGCTTTCCACACAGCAATCGAATATTCTTTGTTCATACATGAGCACAAAATCCCCAACGACTGCGAATATGAGGAAGTGTTTGAATACAAATTAGCGAAGTACGAAAACATAAAATGTAAATTAAGTAGTGTAGATTGGCAAGCTATTCTTAAGAATGAAGGAAATGCCGAATCTGCCGTAGAAAAATTCTACAGAATTTTAAATGAAATTATTGGGCAAGAAACTCCAATAAAAACGAAACGTCGTCATATAAATTCAAAATATCCAATATGGTATAATCAACAAATCAAAAATCTGAAAAATCGCAAACAAAAAGCACACAAAATTTACAAAAAATATGAAACTGATGAAAATTTAGCTAAATATTTGAACATATGCGACCAATTAAATTTTGAAATTAATAATGCATTTGAAGAATATAATACGAGAACTGAACTCGAAATAAAGTCCTGCCCAAAGAACTTCTTTAATTACGTAAAAAGCAAATTAAAATCTGACAATTTTCCATCCGTTATGCATCTTGACGAAAAAGTTGGAGACAACCCGGAAAAGAATTGCAATCTATTTGCGGATTTTTTCCAGGAAATCTATACAACTTTTTCGGAAGAAGATCGTGACCGCGATTACTTTGTTTTCTACCCAGATTTTATTAGGAATGTTGGTGTGAATCAAATTCAACCAAATGAAATTTTTGAAGCACTTTTAAACTTGGACGCCTCTAAAGGACATGGTCCAGACAAAATTCATCCAATATTTCTGAAAAATTTAGCTAAGGAGCTCACTGCTCCTTTATTTTGGCTTTTTAAAATATCACTCGATACTGCAAACTTCCCAAAAGTA
Organism: Aedes albopictus; assembly: GCF_035046485.1. Taxonomy (NCBI): domain Eukaryota; kingdom Metazoa; phylum Arthropoda; class Insecta; order Diptera; family Culicidae; genus Aedes; species Aedes albopictus. Next base: position 177,960,769 of record NC_085136.1, on the reverse strand, counting down.
TGGAAAACGTCTTTTTTAGTGCCTATTTTTAAATCTGGTCGTAAATCAGACGTACGTAATTATCGCGGCATAGCCATTATCTCTTGCATTCCAAAACTATTTGAGGCAATTGTCAACAGAAAGTTATTTCTACAAATCAAAAACAGAATAACTAACATGCAGCACGGCTTTTTTAAAGGCCGATCAACTTCAACAAATTTGCTTCAATTTGTTGACTATGTACTGAATGCAATGGATAATGGAAATCACGTGGAAGCTCTTTATACGGACTTTAGTAAGGCATTTGATCGCATCGACATACCAATGCTGCTTTTCAAATTGCAGAAAATTGGAATTGAACCAGGTCACCTGAAATGGCTTGAATCATACCTGAGTGACCGCCAACAAATAATTAAATTTGATGGATACAAATCAAAACCAATTCAAGTCACTTCCGGTGTACCACAAGGTTCTCATTTGGGACCTCTTCTTTTTATCATTTATGTAAACGATATTTCCTTCATTCTCAAGAAATTAAAAGTGTTAATTTATGCCGACGACATGAAGCTCTTTTTGGAAATAAGAAATGATGAAGACATCAATGTATTCCGCAATGAAATAGACATATTCTACACATGGTGCAACAAAAGCCTATTAGAACTGAATGTTAAAAAATGCAATCTAATATCATTTAGCAGAAAAAGAACAACACCGAATGTCTCTATCGCATTAGGAAATAAGAATGTGGAAAAATGTGAAAGGGTTAGGGATTTAGGAGTAATCTTAGACTCTAAACTTACATTCGTTGACCACTACAACACAATCATTCACAGGGCTAATAATATGCTAGGGTTCATTAAGCGCTTCTGCTATAACTTCTATGACCCATATACAATTAAAACACTTTATATTGCCTATGTTAGATCTATTTTAGAATACTGCAGCACAGTATGGTCTCCTTTTTCAACCACGCACGAAGAAAGATTAGAATCAGTGCAAAAACAATTTCTACTGTTTGCTCTTCGTAAATTAGGCTGGACATCATTTCCACTTCCGTCTTACAAAGCACGCTGCATGCTTATTGACATACAAACTCTGCAAGAGCGGCGTGAAATCGCAATGATTTCATTCGTAAACGATATCGTTTCGCATCGTATAGACTCGCCTGAAATCTTATCAAAACTGAATTTTTATATACCCTCTCGGCAATTAAGAAATCGGAATATTTTCGCAAGTAACCACCACCGAACAAACTACGCCAAATTTGGGCCTATAAATCGCATGATGGTTGCTTATAATAAACATTGCGAAACGATTGACTTTACCATGTCCAGGCAAAATTTAAAAACATATTTTCGTACCATTAGAAATAGGAACACTTAAAAAAAAAACAAAACACTACACAATTTAATTCATTTTTTTATATATTTTTCAATGTATTTCATAATTATAATATTAAGAAATAAGAAAAAAATATGTATATGTATAATGTACTAGTCTACGTCGGTTGACGAAATGAAATAAATAGAAATTTTGCCTTATAAACTTCGTTTGTTATGTTTGGAAAATTTGTGTCCATAAACTGAGATGACAGAATTGGATCATTTAACAATTTAATGTTATTCTTATTTGAATATCCACTACTTATTAGTTTCACAGTGGACCAAAGTTGTTTGATATTTAATTCTGGGGTCAATAAGTCCGTTAATTGATGAAAGCTTTTTCGTTTCTCTTTACGAATTTTAGCTTTTAAAATTGTTCTTGCTTTTTTAAATGCTAGAAAGTTTTCTAAAGTTAAATTTTTACAGTATGCAACAAGTTTTTTGTTTTTATCAACAAGAAGATTTTGAATTTCAGTAGTCCACCACTTTTTTGGTTGGAACTTTTTGTTGGGTTTGTATTTAGCATCTGTTATTATTTGATTGAAAGAGGTTATCAGTTCATTTGGGGTGTTTAAAGAATTTGGATCGATCAGGTTTAGATTTTCTATTGCTTTCTTGTTATTTACTAGTACTGTTTGGTAGTTGAAGTGTTTTGCAGCATTTAGAATTTGGAAAATTATTATTTTGTGGTCTCCACAAATTTCTTCATCCAAAACCGTCCAACTGGTTTTCGGGGCTAAATCAGATGAAACGAATGTAATGTCTATTGCAGATGGAGTAGTGTTAGGTGGTTTAAGCATTGTAGGTGAGCCATCATTTATTGAAGTAATGTCCTTATTGTCTATCAAATCAATTAGAAGTTCTCCTCTTGGGCAAATTTTGTTAGCATTATTCCAGATTGGATGATGGGCATTAAAGTCACCAGCTAAAACTGTACTTATATTTACTTTATCAATGAAATCAAAAAGAAGTTTTAAGGGATGTTTAATTTGGTTATTGTTAATTGGACTTTGGGGGATATAAATTGAAATAAGCAAATATGGGACAGAAGTGTTAAGAGTTTTGACAGCTATTGCTTCTATGGGATGTAAATCAGGAATTTTCAAAATTTCAAAATCAATTTCATTTTTTATTAGGAACCCCACTCCCCCATAACCATTGTCACGGGTTCGTTTTGGGAACTTATATCCGGCAAATTTAAAATCTTCGTTTGGTTTTAACCAAATTTCAGATAAGAAAGCAATGTCTATTTTATGTGATTGTAGCAAATGAGAAAGTAATGACCGGTTTGCAGTTGGACGAATGCTATTGATATTGTTTTGGAGGAAGTTTAAATTCCTGAAGTCAGCCATTTCAGGATTTACGGTCGGGAGGTTCAGAATTTTGTAGAATCTCGGGATTGACCAGTTCGTTAAGTTGTTTATTTATGTCAATTGGAAGTTGATGGTTGTTTGTTTTACTGTTTGTTTCATTAGCCTGTGAAATGTTGTTAACAATTGTTTCTTGGATTTGTTTTATTTTGTTTATGAGTTTAGTAACATTGAGTTGTTTAATAATTTCTACCTTAAGTTTGTTGACAATCTGTTCAAGTTCTGTTTTTGTTATGTATTCTGAGGGAGCATTATTATTGTTGTTATTTGTCTGGGTATTGTTTGGCGGTGTGTTCTTGTTAATGACTTGTTTTTGGTTGATCACGTTTGGAGGTTTGTTTTTGAGGGTTTGGTTTTGGGGGTTTTCTGTATTCACGATTAAATCTTGTTCTTGGTTTTCAGGTTCACCTAGTTCTGGAAATTCGGCCTTATCTTGGAGTCTGTACTGTACTTGTCTTTGAACTGGGTATAGTTTAGCAGCTTCCATAAAAGTTAGCTTATTGTAAGCCATTGCCTTTCTTATGTCATCTTGTCTTTGTCTTTCCTTACAGTCTGAGTCAAACCAGTAAAACTCACTCCTGCGACGGGAACCTTGTGAGATGTTATGTGGACCGTGTTTTACTTGCTAAATTATGGTTTCTCAATATTGCTGCAATTCGTCAATGCAGGAGAGATTGCAAACAATTCGGTTGTGATTTTGAAAACTGCTAAAGGCTAGACTGAAGACTAGATGATATTTGTTGGATACATATTTGAATACATTTTGTCACTCATGATTATTATAATTGCGTGTGACTCAGTAAGTAAGTATCAACATAAAATGTCTATGTTTCTAAAAATGTAAGTTCAATTCCCAATTTAGGAAATGATTGCAAAAAAATAAACATGAACAGCAAGGGTGGGGTGGCGGTAAAGTGGCTGTTATTTCTAGTTTTTTTTTTGTGACGATGACGTATCGATAAAGCAGAACCCACTATTTTCAAATCGATGTATCTTCAAAAATCTTTATCAATCGATAACGAAGTGACTTTGTTTTTATTTAAATTTCTTTAAGAAACGATGACGATCGCTATCGATTTTTGATATGTACGTCTTTAAAGATCGTTATAAAGAAATGTAAAGATTTTTAAAGAAATGGTTGACCGGGAAGCTGCAACATGCAGATGCACTCTCACGGGTAAACGTGCATCTGATTGAAGAGGATTATCGGACGGTGTCTTCTGTTTTTGAAAATGCTCTTTATGTTGCTCAGTTGCAAGACTCAGCGGTGGAAAATTTGAAGCAAGCGGTGAGTTTGGGATCATTGAAAGATTACGAAGTTCGGGATGAGATTTTATACAAGAAAGTAGGTAACAAGTTGGGCTGCAAAACGGTGAGTCGATAAGGAGAGCGTCCAATATAGCTCTGGTCCTCACAAGTTCCTACCTCATGCTTCCACGGGTCAAGCGATGACAAAGACCGCCAGCTAAGAGTTGTGTGCTTAGCTGGTAGTGCAGCCTGGGCATGTTGTCCTTCTGACTTCAGCTAGATTGAGGAGGTACGATCCGAGTGTCTGTTCACCAAGGAGGTGCGGCTCAAACAGCGTCTGTTCTGGCATCCAGCGGCTGAGTAAGAAACGCTGCACCACGCCCAGCTAGATCCAAGGTGGTAGCCCCATCAGCGTGGTCGTCCCAGTGTTGGTTGGGACGTTAAACAGAACTGGCACGATGGCCCTCCGGCGAGACAGGAGTGTTGGCGTAGGCCCAATAAGCCACCCGTAAAAATCCCCATTGCGAATAACATAGGAGAAAATACGACTCGATACAATCGGCAAAGACCCACGCGACGAAATAAGGACTACGATTGGAAACTTGGAACATGGAATTGCAAGTCACTAGGTTTCGCAGGATGTGACAGGATAATCTACGACGAACTACATCCCCGCAACTTCGACATCGTGGCGTTGCAGGAACTTTGTTGGACTGGACAGAAAGTGTGGAAAAGCGGGCATCGAGCGGCTACCTTCTACCAAAGCTGTGGCACCACCAATGAACTGGGAACAGGATTTATAGTGTTGGGCAAGATGCGACAACGTGTGATCGGGTGGCAGCCGATCAACGCAAGGATGTGCATGTTGAGAGTTAAGGGCCGTTTCTTCAACTACAGCATCATTAACGTCCACTGCCCACACGAAGGGAGACCCGATGACGAGAAAGAAGCGTTCTACGCGCAGTTAGAGCAAACATACGATGGTTGCTCGCCGCGTGACGTGAAAATCGTTGTCGGCGACATGAACGCGCAGGTAGGAAGGGAGGAAATGTACAGACCGGTAATCGGGCGAAACAGCCTGCACGCCGTATCGAATGATAACGGCCAGCGATGCATAAACTTTGCAGCCTCCCGTGGTATGGTAGTCCGAAGCACCTTCTTCCCCCGCAATGATATCCACAAAGCCACCTGGAGATCACCCGACCAACAAACAGAAAACCAAATCGACCACGTTCTAATCGACGGTAAATTCTTCTCGGATATAACCAATGTCCGCACATACCGCAGTGCGAATATAGATTCGGATCACTACTTAGTCGCTGTATGCATGCGCTCAAAACTTTCGACAGTTATCACCACGCGTCGAAGTCGAACGCCGCGACTCAACATCGAGCAGCTGCGTAACGTAGAAGTGGCTCAAGACTACGCGCAGCAGTTAGCAGTGGCCCTACCAACGGAAGAGCAGCTTGGCGCAGCTACACTTGAAGATGGCTGGAGGGACATCCGATCCGCCATAGGTAGTACCTCGGCTACAGCACTAGGCTTCGCGACTCCGAATCACAGAAACGACTGGTACGACGGCGAATGTGAACAGTTGAAAAACGAGAAGAATGCAGCATGGGCGAGAATGCTGCAACACCGCACGAGAGCGAATGAGGCACGTTACAAACAGGCGCGGAACAGGCAGAACTCAGTCTTCCGGATGAAGAAGCGCCAGCAGGAAGAACGAGATCGCGAAGCGATGGAAGAGCTGTACCGCGCTAAGGACACACGAAAGTTCTACGAGAAGCTGAACCGCTCGCGCAGAGGCTTTGTGCCACAAGCCGACATGTGCCGAGATAATCACGGGAATATTCTCACGAGCGAGCGTGAGGTGGTCGAGAGGTGGCGGCAGCATTACGATGAGCACCTCAATGGCGACGTTGCAAGTACCGAAGGTGGCGTGGTAACAGATCTAGGAGTGTGTGCACAGGACGAAAGACTTCCGGCCCCTGATCTTCAAGAGATTGAGGAGGAGGTTGGCCGGTTGAAAAACAACAAAGCCGCTGGAGCAGAACAACTACCAAGCGAGCTTCTAAAATACGGTGGAGAAGCACTGGTGAGAGCACTACACTGGGTCATTACCAAGATTTGGGAGGAGGAAGTATTACCGGAGGAATGGATGGAAGGTATCGTGTGTCCCATCTACAAAAAGGGCGACAAGTTGGATTGCGGGAACTACCGCGCGATCACACTATTGAGCGCTGCCTACAAGATACTCTCTCAAATTTTATGCCGCCGTCTATCACCGATTGCAAGAGAGTTCGTGGGGCAATATCAGGCTGGATTTATGGGTGAACGCGCTACAACGGACCAGATGTTCGCCATCCGCCAGGTGTTGCAGAAATGCCGCGAATACAACGTACCCACACATCACTTGTTCATCGATTTCAAAGCGGCGTATGATACAATCGATCGAGAACAGCTATGGCAGATTATGCACGAATACGGATTCCCGGATAAACTGATACGGTTGATCAAGGCGACGATGGATCGAGTGATGTGCGTAGTTCGAGTATCAGGGACACTCTCGAGTCCCTTCGAATCTCGCAGAGGGTTACGGCAAGGTGATGGTCTTTCGTGCTTGCTGTTCAACATTGCTTTGGAGGGTGTAATAAGAAGAGCGGGGATAAACACGAGTGGGACGATTTTCACGAAGTCCGTTCAGCTGCTTGGTTTCGCCGATGATATTGATATTATTGCTCGTAAATTTGAGACGATGGCGGAAACGTACATCCGACTAAAGAGTGAAGCCAGGCGAATCGGATTAGTCATTAATGTGTCGAAGACAAAGTACATGATGGCAAAGGGCTCCAGGGAGGAATCACCGCGCCCGCCACCCCGAATTCATATCGACGGTGATGAAATCGAGGCGGTTGAAGAATTCGTGTACTTGGGCTCACTGGTGACCGATGACAACGACACCAGCAGAGAAATTCAGAGGCGCATTGTGGCAGGAAATCGTGCCTACTTTGGACTCCGCAGAACTCTACGATCGAATAAAGTTCGCCGTAACACGAAGTTAACCATCTACAAAACGTTGATTAGACCGGTCGTCCTCTATGGGCACGAAACATGGACCCTACGTGCAGAGGACCAACGCGCCCTTGGAGTTTTCGAACGGAAGGTGTTGCGTACCATCTACGGCGGAGTGCAGATGGAAGACGGGACTTGGAGAAGGCGAATGAACCACGAGCTGCATCAGCTGCTGGGAGAACCAACCATCGTCCATACCGCGAAAATCGGGAGGCTACGGTGGGCGGGTCACGTCATCAGGATGTCGGATAGCAACCCGACTAAAATGGTTCTCGAGAGTCATCCGACCGGTACAAGAAGACGTGGAGCGCAGCGAGCTAGGTGGATCGACCAAGTGGAGGACGATCTGCGGACCCTACGCAGAGTGCGGAACTGGAGACAAACAGCCACCCGGTCAACCATTTCTTTGAAAATCTTTACATTTCTTTATAACGATCTTCAAAGACGTACATATCAAAAATCGATAGCGATCGTCATCGTTTCTTAAAGAAATTTAAATAAAAACAAAGTCACTTCGTTATCGATTGATAAAGATTTTTGAAGATACATCGATTTGAAAATAGTGGGTTCTGCTTTATCGATACGTCATCGTCACAAAAAAAAAAACTAGAAATAACAGCCACTTTACCGCCACCCCACCCTTGCTGTTCATGTTTATTTTTTTGCAATCATTTCCTAAATTGGGAATTGAACTTACATTTTTAGAAACATAGACATTTTATGTTGATACTTACTTACTGAGTCACACGCAATTATAATAATCATGAGTGACAAAATGTATTCAAATATGTATCCAACAAATATCATCTAGTCTTCAGTCTAGCCTTTAGCAGTTTTCAAAATCACAACCGAATTGTTTGCAATCTCTCCTGCATTGACGAATTGCAGCAATATTGAGAAACCATAATTTAGCAAGTAAAACACGGTCCACATAACATCTCACAAGGTTCCCGTCGCAGGAGTGAGTTTTACTGGTTTTACTTGACGGCGGAAATCACGCAACTGGGGGTGTTGGTGGCTTCATACGGCCAACGAAATATCTAAAATACCTACCAATTGCATGAGTTTCTGCTTATGTTGGTATCCTGAGGAACAATCCTGCGAGCTACGGCGTAATCCGGACCTTGGCATCATTTTTGCGGTCGGAGAAATCCAAGGAGAAACCGTCTCGGTTTAATAAGGATTTCATTTTTTTTCTAATTCAAGACAAAACCAAAACATTGCTCCTGTCATATGAGATATCAGAACATCTTTACTCAGCTTCACCTAACGACACCGAAAATAACGATAAAGGAGTATCGTGACTAATCTTTGCGCTTCGATATCAATAGGCAAAGTTACGTTGATATCGAAAATTGAATATTTTCCGATAAATGCTCATGAAGAAATCCAAAGTTTCAACGACAACATGGATTTTAACGAAATTAAGTTACTTTTCGGTAAAGATTTATATCTTATCACCGATAAAGGACATATTTCAAGTTTGGTTATCGATCGATGAAGTTGTTTGAATATATGTAACGTAATAATCAGTAAAGAACAGTCTACATTAATATTTATATATTGATAAAGATCTTTAACGTAGTTTGTGAAATGGTTGACCGGGCATGGACCGAGTGGAATGGAGGCGGCTACTATGTACAGCAGAGGCCACCCCGGCCTTAGCCTGACCGGTAAGGTAAGTAAGGTAACAAGTCCTTGTTGTATGTACCCTTACAAATGGTTCCATCGGTTATCAACAAGTTCCACAACGACATGGGACACTTCGGAGTGGACAAGGTTTGCGGATTGATCAAAAGGACTTACTGGTTCCCTCGTATGCGAGAACAGGTGCAGGATCATGCCAACCCAGGTAACCACTAAGCACTGTTCTGAGCATTATAACAGCCATATAACAGCTTTTCAGTGCTAAATAGCTCTATATAAGCATTCCTAATGCTTATGGGCACTATAACCAGTAAGAACTAAATTAAGCCCTGTAAGCCTATATAAAGCCTACAAGCTGCAAAGAAGTTTGTCAGTGCTGTCACAGGGCTTGAAGCACATGACGTTTATATCAATCAAAATAGATTTCGACCAAAACAGACTCGAGTCGGTCATGATCAATACATTTTAAACATCCATGTTGGAATGCTTATCGGAATGGTGTTGTTAAATAGATAATGGAATCTGGTTATGTTAATTATTCCATTTTTTTTTTCAATCAAGACAAACTCCAGCTCGTTTCCCTATTCTTCTGAAACGTTTCCCGAAAATTTATATAAACATTGCATCTCCTGCTTCATTTCCTGCGTTCGTCACCACCAAGCTTACCACTGAATCATCCTCATCCCATATCATTTTCAACCCTCGAAATGCCCAAACTGTTTTGTTTTTCATGGTTTAAATACTAGTTTGATCACACCATTCCCATGGTGCATTGGTGGAGCAGATGAGAAAGGGAACAGACTTGGACTTGATCAGGAACCCGGAGGACAACAGCTAGAATCTGGATGAAGTAGCAAAAAAGCAACTTCAATGGAAGCGAAGGAAGTTAGAAAAGAACAGGAGATAAACAAAATATTTTTTTTCATTTTCTTTGTCTCACTTTTGACAACTTTCGCTCCAGAGACTTGGTACGATATTTCAAAGTTGGCCGTATATCAGCCGAATAATTCGCCAAAAGTGGCTTTTGAGCAGCTCTATAAGAGGATATAGAACCAATTAGCTCTGTTAGCCAGGTTCTACATTCGACTATAGAGCCGATTTAATGCCATTTTTACGGCTTAATGGTTACTTGGGTTGTATTTCTTGTATTGCATTCAATCCTCGCAACAAACGCTACGATGGAGAACTTTTCAGCGTAGAGAAGCCGAAAGTTCCATTTGAAGTGCTGCATATTGACCATCTCGGACCATTGGAGAAGGGAAAGGGAAAAAATGAGTACATTCTAGCTGTAGTAGATGCTTGCACAAAGTTCATCAAACTGTATCCAACGAAGACGACCAAAACAACTGAAGTCATGAAATCTCTTCGAAGTTATTATATATATATATATATATATTATAATATTTCCACACATATTCGACTCCAAAGGTTTTGATATCTGACCGAGGCACCGCGTTTACCTCGCATGCCTTCAATAAATTCATAGCAGACCATGGCATACGCCATGTTAAGGTTGCGACGGCATGTCCCAAAGCCAACGGACAGATCGAGAGATATAATCGAACTATGATGCCATTGATCAGCAAACTCGTCGAGGAGACAGGTGACAGATGGGATTCGATCATTACCGACGCGGAATACATGCTCAATAATACAGTCAATAGAGCAACTGGAAAGACCCCAGCGGTGTTGCTCTTCGGAGTGGAGCAACGAAGACGAATTGATCATGATCTGAAGCAATATTTATTGGAATTGAATGACGAACCGGAAAAGCAAGGGTTAAACACTCTTCGTGATGAGGCAGCTGAGCATAACCAGCGTCAACAAAATTACAATAAGCGAATGTACGATAGGCATTGCAAGAAGAATACCGGCTATTCTGAAGGCGACTTGGTGATGTTGAGGAGAGTAAATGTGCCGGGAGAAAGGAATAAACTTAAACCGAAATTCCGTGGGTCATATATTGTAAAGAAGGTTCTGGATAAAAACCGATATGTGGTGGGGGATCTTGATAAGTTTCAAGTAACGGGGACGAGGTTTGAAGGGATATTCGATCCGTTAAACATGCGGCTATATCAGAAAGCGAAAGACGAAGAAATGAAAACTAGTGTATTAGAAAAAGAAGAAGAACAGTATCAGGATGTTCAGTATTTGGAAGATGAGAAAGAAGACAGTGAATTAGAAGAAGAGGGGTATCAGAATGTGGAGTATTTGGAGGAAGAGGATACAGATGTTGATTACGAAGATATTGAATATTTGGAAGATGAATTTGAGTAATTTCTTTGCAGATGAATAATTTGTGCAGGATGGCCGAGCTGTAAACTTTTTGAATTAACGAAGAAATGTGATGTTTTGCTTTAGAGTGTAATTGTAGTTGGGTAGAGTTGGATGTAGAGATTTGGAGAGCGGACCCCTCCAACAGCGAGACGAGCAGTTCGAGAAAAATTGTTAACGCGAAGACAACCAATAAAAATTTGTTTTTTGTTTATTCGGCGTGTTTTGTTTGCCATCCGGTTCCCCGTCTTCACCTATCAACATAATCTGTTGGGGGAATTATTTTATTTTTCCTACTTACAACCCACATCCGACCATTTTTTTAAGTGGGAATGGTAGAACTTTCAATTCCCTCGGTCGCACGTACATTAGTTTTGCATTTTGTTCCACCGTTTCCGTGAAAAATGAGATCCGGCTTGTGCAAGTGAGAAAATGAGGTTAGAATTGTAGGATATTCTAGGTTAGATTTGCTATTTCACTTCGCCTGAACGATTTTCAGACCCAGAAATATCGTACTTCTAATTAGTTTTCACTGCCGTAAAAAATACTGTTATGCTCAGAATAAACAGTTATACCTTCGGATCACACTCATTTACTCGTAAATCTCAATCTGACTGTAAAAATAATGAATTTCTTTCCAATGTTTTGAAACCCCGAACGAATTTGACATTGCTTTCGGGAAGCATCATCACGACGACGACAACACTCCCAAGCGGTCGAATCGTCGTTTTGGGGGCGAATTTCTCCGTGCACAACACAAACTTACTGCATTTAGGATTATCGAGGGTCACCACCACAAAAAATTATCTATAATCGAATCTATACTTACCGTATCCGAATACACATTTCTGCTGTACAACAAATTATTTCTCAACATAAAAAACAAATCTGTCATGTTTCGCTGCGCCATTATTACAAGGCAAAGGGTGCTATAGGGCACTGCATGGAATTCTCTCCTTCTCTTTCACTCTTACAGAAATTTTGTAAACAACAAGGCCAAGAAACTTCAAAATCCCATACAAAATCAAAACAATGCAGTGCCCTATAAGCTATTTTACGAGACGTTTCAGAACAGCTGATCGCAGCAGCGGCGTCAACTGACAGAAGTCCCCGCACGTTTGTTTTGCTGGAATCTCGTGTAATTTTTGAAAAGGTACTTGTGCGACAAATTGGAGATATGAGAAATTGGTGCCAAAAAAGGCTCAAAAGCAGTTGCAGAAGCAATACAAATCTCATAAATTAATCAGGTATTGTCTATCCGGTTGGAATCAAGACCGACATTCAATCAAAAATTGCAATTTTCTTGGTCCACAAGTCTCGCAACTGTTTCGCATCTAGTGCGCTGTGTGGCTGACAACAACGGGAAGGATGCGCACTACTTTTGACATGATTAAAAAACGTCGCGAGTTGGGTCGCGTCGCGACTTGATTGTGCGAAGTCCGGTTTGGTGGCGGCCCGACAATATTTTTTTCGTTGCGATTGACTCGTTAACTTGCCGAAAAGAATTTAAATAAAAATTTCTAATTATTGTTTTAGCCAGTTTCAAAAACTACGCTTGACTAAAGATACTATAAGCAAAGATACGAAGTGTGATGATTGTTGATGTCGATGATGATCATCCAATCATGACGATGATGCTGACGAGCAATGCTTTAAAGCACGTTTGACAGGTCTCCTGCTCGATTGGAATGACATTGACAGAAAATTTGGAATTCCAATTGGAACATTTCGTGTCTTTGCATATAGTGTCTTTACGCTTGACTTGCGCGCAGTCATTAACCATCATCAACCGGATGATGATTGAAAACGTAAACATCAGAGCGCGGAGTTCTGTCGTTTGACGAGCCTCATAAAATAGACTATTACACTCTTTGCCCAGATTTGACCACTTTTGACAGATAAATTTTGGTAGGTTGTTTGGCTTTGTTTGTCCCTATAGGGCACTGCACTGTTTTGATTTTGTATGGGATTTTGACGTTTCTTGGCCTTGTTGTTTACATAATTTCTGTAAGAGTGAAAGAGAAGGAGCGAATTTCTTGCAGTGACCTATAGGGGACTGCACTGTTTTGATTTTGTATGGGATTTTGACGTTTCGTGGCCTTGTTGTTTACAAAATTTCTGTAAGAGTGAAAGAGAAGGAAAGATTTTCATGCAGTGCCCTATGAGCCTCTGCACGAATCTGGCGTACTGCTCACTCCCACAGAAAACTTGAAATCAGTTCGCACAGTAATGCCTGGTTTACATTGTTCAACAGAAACGAACATTTCACTTGCTAACTTCTCAAAGATGTTCAATTCAATGGAATGATGTGTTTAGACTGAGAAAATGACTTGAGTGTTCACTTGAATGCTCTTGAATGCATCTCAGTTGAAGCGAGTGTTTACATTGTTCAACTCGTGCGGAGCGTACACGGAGAAACTGAAAAACTCAAAATTAGGTACTTTTAAACTCAATTTTGAGTTCTTTTTCATCTCCCTTTTCATGCGCTCTTTCTGTTGTTGTCAGAGAGTGAAGAGAGAAACAGCCCAACTTTTGCAGTTCCGTGCGTCAAGCCAACGCTGAGTTTCTAGCACAGTACTCAAATTTGAGTGAATACAACCTAGTCAAAATTTCGGTTGGGTGGAAAAAACTTAAAATTAGGTATTTTTTTCACATGGAAGCAAGCGGGAACAACCCAACAAAAACATCGATTCCATCAACTCAAAATTGGCTTGACGCACGCAACCCCGAAGTTGGGTGGAAAGAACTCACTTTTGGGTAGTTTCGTCTCTCCGTGTTAGCAAACTGAACTGCCTCATAAAATAGACTATTCATCTCAAATGACCTGAATTCAGCTCACATGAATCGCGGGTTTAAACGGAGCAAGTGAGACGATTTCGTTTGAATTGAATGAAAAAGTTCAACATGTTCATCTTTCGTTCAAGTCAAGTGAGTTGCGCATGTGAGATGAATGGTGGTGTTTACACGTTCAATTTGCATTCAATTGGGCATCAATTGAATCAAGTCACTTGCACTGTCTAACCAGGCATAAAAGTCAAAAAATGTGACTTTTACATTTTACTGTGCGCGCTGTTTTCAAATTTTCTGTAGGAGTGAGCAGGACAGGGCAAATTCGTGCCAAAGTATCTAAATGGTACATATTTATATACTTTGAATTCGTGCAGAGGCTATTAATTTTAAGTCTATTTTATGAGGCTAGTCAAACGACAGAAGTACGCGATCTGATGTTTACGTTTTCAATCATCATCTGGTTGATGATGGTTAATGACTGCGCGCAAGTCAAGCGTAGTTTTTGAAACTGGCTAAAACCATAATAAGAAATTTTTATTTATTTTTTTTTTTTCGCTAGTTAACGAGTGAATCGCGACGAAAAAAATACCTGATTAAATATTGAGTTTTGTATTGCTTCTGCTGGCAGCTTTCGAGCCTATTTCGGCTCAAATTTCTCATATCTCCATTTTGTCGAACAAGTATACGAAAATAAAAATCATTATTGAATGTATAAGAAAATGTTATACATTTTTGCCATTTCGTTTATGTTATATACCATATAAACTATTGTAATGTATAACATAAGAACGAGGCAATAAAAAGTATAAGTTTGGCTTAATACGAACAATCAGTAAAGCTAATGATTTTTAATAGAGTTCTTATATTATGAATGTGGTACAGCTAATGAAATCTATCACTATATATTTTGAAGCTGCCTTCTTCTAATTTTTCTTCTTTCAGTCTGCTGTTTAAAGATTGAATATACATATTTTTTTCTGAAATACTTATTTTATTGATGATTCAGTAGTTTGTAGTACACAGGAATACATTATACATTAAATTGAGATACTGCGCAATCCGGCAGATGTAGTTATCGAGGTAGTTATTGCGTGCTGTAAATATTCCGAGGACTAGTTGAGGATCCGGCGACGTGGCGTATTTGTTTCCGCTTGTTGATTGAGTCGATGTCGTTCCGTTGGAAGTTTCGCTTGCCTGTTTTTGTGTGCCATCATCAGGGCGTCGATTATGTCGATTATGATGATGCAACTGAAAATGAGAGCAATAACGATAAACGTTCATTTCAGCAAATATCTTGAAGTCTTACCCGCCGCCGTCACCGCGAACTCCTAAATCTCCCACGTCAACTGGCGTAATCCGAGTCAGTAATCTTGATTTGCAGTCCGGGAGTCATCTCCATGCCATCCGCTTTCTTTTCCGAGTCGCAGATCTTCACAAACTTCGGTAGGTATCAAGGGGAATGACATATCCTTTTCTAACCGGAATATCCGCATTTATCCGTTTCTAACCGTCGCTAACCGTGTCTAACCGTTGCTCACTTAGCAGCTCGCTTAGCAACGGTTAGCGACGGTTAGAAACGGATAAATGCGGATATTCCGGTTAGAAAAGGATATGTCATTCCTCTTGGTAGGTATTTCGTTCAATCGGGACCGACAGTATTGTTGAAATTAGCATTTCTTAATTTCAAAAGTATTTTATTCTCAGTGTAATAATTACAAGAGATTTAGGTCGGACGGTCCGGGCATCCACTCACCACCTCATATTTTTCAACAAGTATGAGCTTCGCTAGCTCCGACTGCTCCGTATGGCTTTTCGAACGACAGCGGCTGGACCGGGAACCGGATTTTGATCAGGATCTGAAACTTATTAACATTACTTGCCATTCTTCCTACCAGCGATCAATTGAATAGAAATTTTCAAGAATAATTACCTAATTAAGCTTGGTCAAACACTTGTGAAAGAAATGGTGCAATTCTATCTTTTTGTTCACGACATTTTACTGCTGCTCGCAGGTGCCTACGGTGCCTTTTGGCGGGAACTTTATTCAAACGGCAAACTTATGTAAAGTATAAGCTAAACCTTATACATTTTGTCCATTAACCAAAAAACATGAAATGTATAAGTTTGTCTAATGGTATGTTGTGGGGCATTAATAATTGATATATTATTAGTTTATAATTATTATTGGGGTAAATATACGTTGTAAATTAAAAGGCGATTGTAATGAATAAAATAATTGAAATATTTTTCGTGTACCTTTACAAAAATTACACGATATAAGCTATTTTACGAGACGTTTCAGAACAGCTGATCGCAGCAGCGGCGTCAACTGACAGAAGTCCCCGCACGTTTGTTTTGCTGGAATCTCGTGTAATTTTTGAAAAGGTACTTGTGCGACAAATTGGAGATATGAGAAATTGGTGCCAAAAAAGGCTCAAAAGCAGTTGCAGAAGCAATACAAATCTCATAAATTAATCAGGTATTTTTTTCGTTGCGATTGACTCGTTAACTTGCCGAAAAGAATTTAAATAAAAATTTCTAATTATTGTTTTAGCCAGTTTCAAAAACTACGCTTGACTTGCGCGCAGTCATTAACCATCATCAACCGGATGATGATTGAAAACGTAAACATCAGAGCGCGGAGTTCTGTCGTTTGACGAGCCTCATAAAATAGACTATTCCAGCAAAACAAACGTGCGTGCAATTCTGTCAGTTGACGCCGCTGCTGCGATCAGCTGTTCTGAAACGTCTCGTAAAATGGCTTACACTGCGAAACCGGCATTACCCTTTAAGGAGTTAAAAGTACCCTTTTTTTGCTTGTATATGGAGCTGTCAAAATAAAGGGTACTTGTCAATTTCTTGAAATGGGTAAATTTTGCCCTACTCATAGATCCGACCGATTACTCTTCAATGGGTGAAAAATGTGTTGAACAGTTTCATGGCGCATCCAGTCGCACAAGACTGATGTTTGTGATTCTGATAAGTTTGACGATTTTTTCGGGTAATTGCAACGAAATTAAATTATGTCTGAAAGTGACGAATTGATTAAGGATTTTTCATTTTATTAGGATGTTCGTGGTTCTGGACCGGCTCAGCCTTGGGC
This sequence comes from Aedes albopictus, assembly GCF_035046485.1. Classification (NCBI taxonomy): domain Eukaryota; kingdom Metazoa; phylum Arthropoda; class Insecta; order Diptera; family Culicidae; genus Aedes; species Aedes albopictus. Next base: position 177,943,901 of record NC_085136.1, on the reverse strand, counting down.
TCAGCGATCAAATTTGGAGTCAACATTTTATCGACCAAAGACCAGATGCCGAAAGTATGACCATTAGTCATTAAGAATTAAAGTTCAATTCATTAATGAATAAATATTGCACATTTACAAAATATTATTAGTGTTGTTTTTTATTTGATTGATAATTTTAAAAGTTCAAAAATCTAAGTCCGCATAAAATGATAAAAAAGGGTAAATTGTACTCTTTTCAAATTTCAAATCGTTCTAGAAAAAGGGTAAAATTCACTCGTTGATTTGACGTACAAGCGGTTTACCCTTTTAAGGGTGTGAACCATTTCGCTTATTCTTTAACTTTTAGTTAAAATTTGACACTTCGATAGTTATTTTGAAAATAACCCTACTCCCGAGCAGGGTTAGTCTTGACAGTTCGATAGTAATTTTTTGTTCGCAATGGTTTGGCTGCGTACTGTATTTTGTTCCAAATAACTACTCGTCTGTCAAATTTCAAATGGACCGCCGTCGTGGTTATTTTTTAACTTTCCGATGGCAAATAACTATCCAAGTGTCAAATTTTAACTAAAAGTTAAACGAATAAGCGAAATGGTTCACACCCTAAGAGTAAATGCCGTTTACTCTTTTTATGAGTTCACCTAGTTACTCTCGAAATGGGTGAAAAAGTACTCTTTAAAGAGTACTTCAGTCTCTCAGTGTGGGGGAGGGGGGGTCTAGAAAAGTGTGACAGTACTAAGGGTCTGTGTCAATTCTAGATTGAGTTTAAATAAGGGCGAAAGTAACATGAGAGAGTTAACAATTGAACTTTTTTACACTTAGACGCTAGATTGCATCGCAACCTAGCGATTTATGATAAAAAAGTTCAACCATACTTGCATCTTGTCACTTTAATTTGCAGAAGAGAGAGTCGATGAAGAGAACTCTCTCATGTTACTTTCGCCCTTATTTAAACTCAATCTAGAATAGTCTATTTTATGAGGCTATTATGAATTCGGTTGGAAATCAAAAAACTTTTTTTGAGAAAAACATTTTTACTAATTTTGGGTTGTTTACAACATACATCGGAAGTGACGTATATGATAGTGCAACATTGAACGCACACAGCGCGCCTCACCCGGTACTGAAAAAAAGTGTCGCTAGTCGAAAAGTGTCGCTAGTCAAAACGTCGCTATTCGGTTTGGTGCTGGCGCCTAGATTGCTGGGGCTTAGATTTGCTCCAGCAATTTTGAGCTATACCTCAATTTATAGGGCTAAATATACGATTTTGGGCTTTTTTGACTGCAAGCCATTAGGCATGGAAATATTTTTTTTAACCAATCAAAGGATAAATTGGTCAATTAACATCTAAACTAGAAATCCTCTACATAGAGATAAGCGGAAGTTACATATGTCGATTCGGCAACGCTGTTCATTTTGTTTGCATCAGCTGCCAACACTTGCTGCAAAGCTAGATGTTCAAACTTTGTGCGTCTCGTAAAATGGCTTAATAATTTTTACTTTAATTTTTACTTAAATTTGACAGTTCAACACTTAAACTTGACAGTTCTCCCAAGGAAATAATTATCGAACTGTCAAGTTTAAGTGAAAATTAATTTTAATTTGCCAATTGACACAGACCCTAACGAGTCTGGAATAACTCATCCCCATAGTTCCAATCGAGCAGGAGACCTGTCAAAACGACCAGGATAAGCCATTTTACGAGACGTTTCAGAACAGCTGATCGCAGCAGCGGCGTCAACTGACAGAATTCCACGCACGTTTGTTTTGCTGGAATATCGTGTAATTTTTGAAAAGGTACTTGTTCGATAAATTGGAGATATGAGAAATTTGAGCCAAAATAGGCTCAAAAGCTGTCGTAAAAGCAATACAAAACTCAATAATTAATCAGGTATTTTTTTCGTTGCGATTCACTCGTTAACTTGCGAAAAGAAATTAAATAAAAATTTCAAATTATTGTTTTAGCCAGTTTCAAAAACTACGCTTGACTTGCGCGCAGTCATTAACCATCATCAACCGGATGATGATTGAAAACGTAAACATCAGAGCGCGGAGTTCTGTCGTTTGACTAGCCTCATAAAATAGACTATGGTCCACTGCACGAATGTTTTCTGGCCTGCTTACTCTCACACGAAATTTGACGTTTGAGAGGTGCCGACACCGCTCAAACGTCAAATTTCGTGTGAGAGTAAGCAGGCTAGAATAAATTCGTGCAGTGGACCATTCGCCACTTTGGTATAGTCTATTTTATGAGGCTAGTCAAAAGACAGAACTCCGCGCTCTGATGTTTACGTTTTCAATCATCATCCGATTGATGATGGTTAATGACTGCGCGCAAGCCAAGCGTAGTTTTTCAAACAGGCTAAAACAAAAATGATTTTTTTTTTATTCAAATTTTTTTCAGCTCTAAGGGCCGATTTCTTCACCTAGCCGGCTTAACGACGTAAGCCTGGTTTATCTTAAACCGCACTTAAAGTTAAGCCAAATTCTTAAGCCAGGTTTAAATATTTGCATTTCTTCACACCGGTTTAGCAAATAAAGGCGACGGCTTACGCTAAGCCAAGCTTAACGAAATTTCCCATATCATTCCAGTGACTTTCCAATGGAAACGTCATTTTAAGCCGCCGATATTTTGAAATGCCCGTTATATGCAGTATGGAGTAACAACAACAAAACATCCGCTGAAATTTTAGCAGGAAAAGCGGAATCGCTCAGTATTTTTTTTGGATACAGAAGGAAATTAACAATAATGATCTACCTAGACTGTTGATGTTTTATCTAACGCTAGTATAGAAGATCTACAATTTAGTACCTACTACATACGATGTTTCCACAACATTTGGTGTTCGAATTTGCCTCTCATTGTTACAAAGTTGGAGTGCCACATTGCAGAAAAGGCGTTGCAATGTTGATATCATGTTTTGATATCCATAATCGCCTTCGAATAAAGTTGCATTTCGATAGTGAGTTTTTGAAAATGTGTTTGTCGTGAGATGCTCCAGAGTTCAGACCATTTTTCGAATATGTTTAAAATTTTGAACTGTGTATATTCAATGAAAGCCACAGCAAAGTTCAAGTTCAACTAGAAACTGAAATCCCTTAATAGAAACAGTTTATTCTACTTTTATTCCATTCGTTGGTGTTTTTAATACTTTATTTTAAAAATGTTTAGGTGCCGTTCACAATGCTCTAATGAAAAGGAAAATATGATCGTGCGTTACGGCCCATGCAAAAAATTAGGATATTAATATAAAAAAGTGTTAATACGATGCACGCTGCCTTGTACTAAAATATGAAACGGAACGTTTTTTGCAGTGCTGAAATAGTTATTTTTGCAACTTCTCTTCGTAAAAGGCCATTTTACCTCACGCAAATCTGACAGGAAAAGGCCTACTTTCCCACACCAAATTAACAGTGCTGTAATGGTTCATTACAGCACTGATTTGCGTTGCGTAATGAACCATTACAGCACTGTTTTCAGTTTTGATCAACCTATTGATGCTTTCTGGACGCAGGTTTGAAAAAATGTGACAACTGCACAGTATAATCTGCTATGATCAGACTTCCTTAATCATGGCTATGAACATCAGTGTGCAGTCTGATGAAAAAGTTTAGTTAAAAATTATCCTTAAGTGGTAATTTATGAAGGTGCAAAAAACGTTGTACGCAACTCGGTGCAGAACTCGATTTTACACCACTCGTCGTAATTATCCAACTCGGCAAGCCTCGTTGGATAAATGTACGACTCGTGCTGTAAAAATCTTCATTCTGCACCTTGTTGCGTAAACTACTATTATGCCACAAGTTGCAAAAATGATGATTTTTTCAGCACGAGTTGTACATTTATTCAACCCAGGCTTGCCGAGTTGGATAAATACAACGAGTGCTGAAAAAATCGAGTTTTGCAACGTGTTGCATACAAAGTTTTTTGTAATTACGAAAAACACCCATCAATTACAACCTTAACTGCACATTCTGAGCAAACATGCAAGCGGACTTCCACGTGTATTAGCCATCTTAGCCTATTATCCGATCAAGTAGGCGTTTCACTAGGCCTACAGACCACTAGACCAGGACAGACCGAAATGGTCGGTCACAAATTTTCAAGCTTTTGTCCAGTTCAGTCTGATACTTTTTCTTCTAACGACCTATCTAGATTCAATGTCATCGAATATCTTCGAAAAAGGCATTAATATCCGTGATGTTAATATGTTCGTAAAAGCCTCCACTAACCGGTAAAAATACCCATAAGGTCATTTCTGGCTGAAAATTTGAAGAAAATAACTGATTTTTGAAGCATCCGTTTTCACTGTTTTGGACACCCCAATATATTTTGGACACTCTTCAGTATATATTTTGGACACCCAGTGTTTAAACCCGTTTGAAACTATTTTGGAAGAATTTGCAGCTTGAATATGCTGGAACACTAATAACTTGATTGACAAAAGCTGATTAGACGAACTTTGCGAATTTAATGCGCTAGAATGATAATTGATTTTGTTTACATCTGCAAGTTTCCTCAGCACTGCAATCTGATAAGAAACACGATGTTAACTAGTACACGGTTTATTGAAGAAAGAGAAAGAGTTCAGGTACAGGGGTGGTATATATAATAGAATTCAAATTATCATAGCCTACTAATCATCGGGTCTATTTACTAATGCTTATTTCTAACACCCCCTCTTAGACCTAGTGTTGATCGATGCTTCAGGAAAGCTGGACCAGGTAGGCCCTTCGTGAAGACGTCCGCCAATTGATCTTCAGTCGGGATGTACTGAAGCTTGATGACGTCATTCTGGATGCACTCTCTGATGAAGTTGTAGCGAATGTCCAAATGCTTCATCCGCTTCTGGTCCCGGGGTTCTTCGGCAATATGAATACAGGACTGGTTGTCCTCGTGAATCACCAAAGGAACGTCCAGATTCACTCCAAACTCGGTGAGGAGATTCCGCAACCAGATTGCTTCACACGATGCTTGGCTGAGGGACACGTACTCCGCTTCTGTAGACGACAACGAGATCGTCGCTTGCTTCCGTGTAGTCCACGATACTGTGCTACCATAGACTTGGAACACGTAACCACTGGTGGAGCGACGGTCGTCCATGTCACTGCCCCAGTCCGCATCCGCAAATCCAACGAGTGGATCGGCATCAGTGTTGCGTCGATATTCCAGGCACAGATGCTTGGTCCCTTGAAGATATCGCAACACGCGTTTGAGGTGGCTCCAGTGCTCATCGGTTGCGCCACTCTGGAAGCGGCTCAGGAAGTTCACCGCGATGCTAATGTCCGGACGAGTCGATAACATCAGATAGGTCAGACAACCTATTAGCTCTCGGTAGGGATGCTGGGTCGCTTCCTCGTTATCCTTTTTCCTCGTCAGTTTTTGGTTGGCGTCCAATGGAGTCATCGCCGGCTTGCAGTTGTCCATCCCGAAACGCTTTAACAGAGCAGAAATGTATTTAGCTTGATTCAATCGCAACGTACCTTCTTCCATGTTGTACTGAATCCGCATGCCCAGGAAGTTTTTCAGCTCCTGCATGTCGTCCATCTCAAACTCGCTTTTCATCTTTCGTTTAATCCGTTGAATCTCTTCCAGGGAACTTGATGCCAAAACGATGTCATCGACGTATAGGACTAGGTACGTCCACACGCCGTTCGCCTTCCTCGTGTACAGGCAGCTGTCGTACTGTGAGCGTTGGAACCCGAGCTTCAGGATGAAACTGTTGAAACGCTCATTCCAACTACGAGGTGCCTGCTTCAGGCCGTACAAGGATTTGTTCAGCCTGCACACCTTGTTCCCCCTCTCAAATCCTGGTGGCTGCCGCATGTAGACGGTTTCCGTCAAGTTTCCGTTGAGGAACGCCGTCCGCACATCCATCTGGTGCAAATGGAGGTTCTTCTGCACCGCCACCGCCAGCAGGGTCCTGACGGTTGTCATCCGGACCACGGGAGCATACGTTTCCTGGTAGTCGTAGCCTTGTCGTTGGGAACACCCTTTGGCCACGAGCCGCGCTTTATACCTGTCGATTGAACCGTCATCACCGTATTTAATTTTAAATACCCACTTGCAGGGAACCGGTCGAACACCAGTTGGTAGGTCCACGAGATCCCAGGTCCGATTCTTCTCGAGCGCATGCATCTCGTCGTCGATCGCACGCTTCCATTCCGGCCAATCGTCACGCTTCCGGAGTTCATTGATGTCGTCCGGCAATGCTTCCACGTAGTTCTCCGCATTCAACGCAAACGCCATGCAGACGTCGAAGTCGGAAAAACGAGCAGGTGGCTTGCGAAGCCGATCGCTTCGCCGAACTGGAACTTCGTCATCCTCGGCGCTTCCGAACTCGTCAGCTGATGAATCGCAACCACCAGCAGCTCCATCTTCCGTTTCTTCGATCGCCGGTTCGGAATTTGGTTCAGGATTCGCTTCACGTCGCAGATTTGGCCGTTCTTCCAACGGTTCTAGACGGTCGGACACCAGGTGGTCGTTAGTGTGCACTTCCACCCGACGCTTCGATTCCGACTCTTCAACGACTACGTCCCGAGCGATGGTGATCTTCCGCCGTACAGGATCCCATACACGATATCCGTTGACACCGTATCCGACGAGGTAGCAAACTTGACTCTTCGCATCGAGCTTCGTCCGCTTCTCCTTGGGAACGTGACAGAATGCCTTGCTTCCAAAGACTCGCAGTCTGGACACATTTGGCTTGTGCCCAAACCACATCTCGTACGGGGTTCTATTTTCGGCCAAGGCAGTAGTAGGGCTCCGGTTGATCAAATGTACCGCGGTCAGAACCGCCTCGTTCCACATCGACCGCTTGAAGCCCGCATCGTCTAGCATCGACCGCGCTCGTTCCATGATGGTCCTGTTCATCCGTTCTGCGACGCCGTTCTGTTGCGGCGTATATGGCACAGTTGGCTCCATGACGATTCCTGCTTCCTCACAAAATTGTACAAAATTGGCATTAATGTACTCACCACCGTTGTCGCTCCTCAACCTGGCGATTCGAGTTCCAAAATGTACGGTGGCCATCGCTGCATATTTCCGGAAAGCGTCGAGCACATCCCCTTTGGATTTCAGCACATACACCGCCGTGAAGTGCGTGAAGTCGTCGATGAAACTGACGAACACCTTCTGACCGTCCCAAGAGGCTGGTGTGAACGGACCGCAGACATCCGTGTGGATCAATTCCAATGGGCGCGATGAACGGGGCTGAACTGCTTCGTCGAACGGTTGCCTCGTTTGCTTCCCCATCATACATGGCTCACATACACCTCCATCCGGTTTCAAACTTCCACTGCCAACATCGATGCCTTCGACCATGCCACTTCGGATGAGCTTCACCAATCCAGCGTTTCCAATGTGGCCGTACCTGCGGTGCCACAACGTCAGCTTGCTTCCTTGATCAGCTGCCATGGCGGATTCGATCTTCGGTACATCCACATCCAATTCGTACAGCCGGCCCTTCCGACTCGCAGTGCACACCACTTCAGAGCCACGTGTGATTCGTGCACCATCCTTGCCGAACGTAACTTCCATTCCCCGCTCTGTGACTCGCTTCACGGAGAACAAATTGGCGTATAATCCTGGTACGTAAAGCACGTTGTACACCGTGCAAGTCAGCTGCCCACCTTCCACGTTGGATGTCATTTTTACTTCGCCGGCCACACGGCTGGTCAGCGACACTCCCGACTTGGCGACGTTGATGACGATGGGGGAATCCAGCGTGCGCACATTTTGCAAATAATTTTTGTCGCTTACCATGTGCTCCGATGCGCCGCTATCCAAAATCCAACGGAATTCGCCTCCGGCTGGTTCGCCGTCCACCGTCATGAAGGCCACATCGCTTCCAGTTTCCGCCACGTGCGCTTTGCTCTTCTTCTTCTGCTTTTCCGGTTTTGCTACAGGACGTTCGTTCTTCCCATTTTCTGGACAGTTTGCTCTCTTGTGTCCGGGTTTTCCGCAAGAGTGGCACTTGAAGACGAACTTACCACTTCTTCCAGCAAACGCCGTGCTCGTTTCCGGTCTGTCCCCGTTGTGCTGTCGCTTCGCGTCCTCGCTGAGCAGCCTCGACTTGACGAATTCCATCGAGCACTGCTCGACCGGTAGCGTCTCCAGTACCGTGATCAGCTGGTCGTACGATTTTGGCATCGACTGGAGCAGGAAGAACACCACCACCGGCTTGTCGAATTTGATTTCCGCCGATTCCAGTTCTCGGATCGTCTTTTCGAAGGCCAGAATGTGCTCCTCCATCGGTCGTCGTTCGTCGTACTTCATTCCGGCGAGCTGTTTGAGTAGGTAGAACACGCCCGAAACTCCTTTCCGCTCAAACGTGTGCTGCAACGTGGTCCAAATCGCTCTCGGGGACGTCTTTCCGCGGATATATTCCAGCTGGGAATCCGCAATCTTGTGGATCAGGATCGACTTGCATTTGGCGTCTTCTTGCTTCCGCCTGGCCCGCTTGTCCTCCTTTTCCTTCTTTACCGCTGCCGTGTCCTCAGGAACCACCGGGAAAAAATCTTCTTCCTCCAGAGTTTTCTCGATGCAATGGAGCAAACCCAACTCTTCCAGGTACGACTCCATGCGGAAACTCCAGTTCGAAAAATTCGTCCCGTCGAATAGGTACACGCGCTGCGTCCGATCGTCCTCCATTTCCGCGTTTTTACGACAAATTTTCCGTTCCGAACCGAAACCACGCTACTGACGCCACGTGACTCGCGTGAGAAAATTTTCTTCGTCCGTCGGTCGCGTACTTACTCGCGGTTGCTATGGTAACGTGGAGTGCCCATAACCTGATAAGAAACACGATGTTAACTAGTACACGGTTTATTGAAGAAAGAGAAAGAGTTCAGGTACAGGGGTGGTATATATAATAGAATTCAAATTATCATAGCCTACTAATCATCGGGTCTATTTACTAATGCTTATTTCTAACACAATCTCTTTTTGTAAACATGATGCGACACTCGCACGGATGACGAGATTGGCAAAAAATAATTTTAAGGCAAATAAGGATATTTCCAGTGAGGAAATGATTGCTGCCTATGCAGAGCGATCTTATTTAGCGAATAATTATAAAAAATTCCGTCATCTCATCATTAAACCTGTGTAAGTTGTGTAGGACACAGGGGGTCCAAAATATATGGGGGTCCAAATTATATGACGAGATTGGCAAAAAATAATTTTAAGGCAAATAAGGATATTTCCAGTGAGGAAATGATTGCTGCCTATGCAGAGCGATTTTATTTAGCGAATAATTATAAAAAATTCCGTCATCTCATCATTAAACCTGTGTAAGTTGTGTAGGACACAGGGGGTCCAAAATATATGGGGGTCCAAATTATATTGGTTACCCTATAGTACGATAAACTAGTCCGTTGTGATACGGCAAATATAAATCAAATTTCTTAGTGCTGAGTTGCAAAAAGATATTTAAAATCCACTTGCGTCGTATTTTCGGCAGTTTTGTTCTCTTCGTCACGGGAGGTTTTTAGAAACCTATTCAACTCAAAGTTGACCTCAAATCCTTCCAAAGTAAGATGAATGATATGGAAATGTTTCAGGCATTTTGGCCGTCAGAACCCCCTCCCCCCACGACGGAGAGAACAAACCTGCCAATAATATCCAACGTCACCCTATTAGGTATTCAAAATAAGTCATGTTTAGAAGTACAACACGAATAATACTTTTTATATTTAGAGTCAAAGTGTTGAATTTTCGATGGGCTAAACGTGCTTTGAACTAAGTTTTATAAGAAATCAGTGTATAAGTCTGTTTGTAAAAAAAATAATATCTCTTGAACCATAAGAGACGAAAATATGTTTATTGTGACCTGAAATTACGGAAGGACCGGGTTAAAATAAATAGAAACATCAATGCAAATGTACTTTCGACTTCCAAATCAGTATGACAAATTTTCAAAACTCTCAACACGGTGCCTTTTTGATAACTTTCAATCTAATGTAAAAAACTTGATTATCCCAAAAACCGATGTGAATATTTTATATTGACGACCCGCCGGCTATAGATTATCATTTTCTTTATCATCGTCTCCATCCGAACGTTTACAATTTTATAGTTCCTAAATGTACATGTTTCATTAACAATATTTTCTGCCGTTTCAAAAATTTATTTATGAAGCAGGTGAAGAAACCCAAACTCTTCAATTTGCGGCTAAAGCCTGGCTTAGCGCTGCTAAGCCACCTCAGAGCACCGCTTAAAATAAGCCACACTTAACGTAAACCGTAGCTTTATTAAACCGGGTTTAGTGGTTAAGCCGAGGTGAAGAAATCGAAAAAAAGTTAAGCCCGGCTTAAAATGTTGCTAAGCCTGGTTTAAAATTTAAGCCCGGGTGAAGAAATCGGTCTAAACGAGTCATTCACAACGAAAAAAATACCTGATAAATTATTGAGTTTCGTATTGCTTCTTCGACTGCTTTTGAGCCTTTTTTTTTACACAAATTTCTAATATCTCCAATTTGTCGAACTAGTACCTTTTCAAAAATTACACGAAATTCCAGCAAAACAAACGTGCGGGGACTTCTGTCAGTTGACGCCGCTGCTGCGATCAGCTGTTCTGAAACGTCTCGTAAAATAGCTTATACTCGAGACACAAAGTCTTTATAGACAGTACGTGTATCAAAGTATATAAATATGTACCAAGGTAAGAGATTCCCGTAAATGTCAAAAATGAGACTCACCAACACATCTGCGTTAGTTATGAAAAGTTGGTGTTTTTACACTAAAATGTCATTATTTCAGCAAAGTTTGTGAAGTTTTGTTAGTTTGGATGTTTCTAAATACTGAAAAAATATGTTTAGAACCAATTAAAAAAAAAATGTTACCGATTTTCAAATGGCGATATATTCTGTTTTATTGCTTGGAGGTAACATTTAATCCAGTCAGATGCAATTAAATAATAACTTCTAAGATGGGAGTGCTTAATTTCTTAAGAAAGTTTGCTAAATAGTGATGTGCCCATACAAATCAGCGCAAACTTCATAACTATTTTTTGCTTTTTTCCTTTTCTCACTAATCCGTGAATGAGCCATTTTACGAAGTGACAACAATGTTGATGATGATATTGGTTTTCACGGGTTATTGGACACAACCTCCTGTCAAAATTCATTCATAAAATCGGCTCGTAAAATGGACTATAAATATTAGCGAGAGTCTCTTACCTTGGTTAGATACTTTGTACACGGAGACAAATTTCGTTCGTTTGAAACAAAAATATTCATGTTTATTCGGTAAACTGATAAAATATTTAAAACTAAAATATTAATTTTTAAAACAAACTCAATTACATGTTGATTTCTACAATTCCCATTGAAGAGCCCCCCGTTCCGCCGTCGAGAACATAAACAAAACTCTCAAGTTCCAGCTGCATCACCCAACAAGATTTCCTCTTGCAAAAAAGGCAAGTTTCACCAAAAGTTTCCACGAAATCCCATTGATTTCGGGAGCGTATGTTATCTACATGATGTTGGCATTGAAAGTGCCACGCGGGAAGTGGATTTTCCTACAGAAGGAAATAATTCTGTAAATTTGATTGGAAAACAAATATTTCCGTAGGGCCGACCTGCCACAAAAAAACAAAAATTTTTATATTTGTTTCTAACATAACCAGTCAGAAGATACATGTTTGTTTCAAAAATGGATTGAATTTGCTTCAAATGTGACGTTCGATTTGCTCCAAACAGTTTTATTTTTGTTGCCAAAACAAATTGACAATTTATTTGAGTTTACCTGAAATATTTTTGATTTTACCATGCTTTTTTCTGCGTGTACGTGTATAAGCCATTTTACGAGACGTTTCAGAACAGCTGATCACAGCAGCGGCGTCAACTGACAGAATTCCACGCACGTTTGTTTTGCTGGAATATCGTGTTGGAATATTGGCGCCAACATCGACTCCGACCACTATCTGGTGATGGTCAAACCAGGGGACCCGCATGCGGCAAGGTAGGCCTACTGCTCATCTTTTGCGAGTGTGTTAGTGTGACTGGCAACGCGATCAGAAGCCTGGTCGAATCCTGCTTGGAAATCGGTTTGTTTTGTCGATGGGGATGGCCCGCGAAATCGCATTGTGTTGTTTGGGAAGGCCCGCTCGATGCATGTTAGGTAGGCGTAGTTTGTTCGAGTTTGACGTGCCTGCACCCTCCCTGGGTCAAACTGCGCCCAAAACTCTCCGTCATCAACAATGTACGGTACCGGCGACCGAGGGGCGATTCACTGTACTGCGTTACTGATTTGAAAATACACGAATGAAAAAAATACACAAAAATGCATCAATACACGATAAATTCAAAAATGAAATAAAAATACGCCACATTCGAAAAAATAAAAATGCAAAAATGCTCCAGTGCACGGAAAATACAATAATAGTTCAAATTCGATTAAAATGCACAAATACGGTAGAATTCATTGTTCAATACACGAATTCGGGAAAAATACGTTGTTATTGTGAAATGACATGGAAAATTCAGCAGATGTTGATGTTTTCAAACTCCGGGACTGGACGCCTGACGATTCCTGAAGCGGAGAAGGATCCAAACTTCCGGAACATTCCTGAGCACAATCCTGCAACAAACTTCACTGGGAAGGTTTTGTCACGGGGTTTGCAGTTTCGATAATTTCAAGATTAACTCTTGGTTTGATTAAAAGTAGCAAAAAAAAGCAATTGTGTTGAGCTTATGCGAAGATTGCCGATCGTGATGCTGGAGGTAGAGTTTGCTAGTTTCCCGGATTACATACGATAGAAATCACTCCGGAGAATGATGGAAGGAAGGAAGAGGAATGCCTGCAGAGAGTATTCGGATATTTTATCCAAAGCAAAGGATAATGATAGTTTTCTACCGAGATTGCTCCAAAGCAAATCCAACGCAAAAGCAAATATTCCCTGTGAAATTCCATCGAGGATTAATTCCAGGTTATTTCCTAGGGAAATTCTTCCGAAGATTTCTCCAATTCTTTTTCTTTTGGTGTGAATGTCTTTCTTCTTGAAGGGAATTTCTACTAAATAAATTTCTCCGAAAGATTCCTTTAACAGTATTTTTGTGGTAATTCCCTTGGTAATTCCTTTATTAAGATTTTTTACAAAGATTGCCCCAAGAATCCCTTACGGAATTTTTTATTTATTTTCATTTCATTCACATTCGTTGAGATAGTCACACCGGGATTTCCTGTTGTGCATTTAAGGTTATCCCACCGACGAACTGACGTGACTCTGGATCTCAGCACATGACCGAAAACATAAAACGATCAAATCAAAAGCCAGTGATCGCAAATGTCAAATTGAAAGTGACGTTTGACAAAATGACGACGCCTATGCAGGCATCGTCTTGTTCGAATGATTTGTAAACAAGAACACGTGGTAGATGATCATATGAGTCTGCAGCTTCCTCGGAACTCAGAATGTAGCATTTCATGGTTTACTCATCCCAGGTAACCACTAAGCACTGTTCTGAGCATTATAACAGCCATATAACAGCTTTTCAGTGCTAAATAGCTCTATATAAGCATTCCTAATGCTTATGGGCACTATAACCAGTAAGAACTAAATTAAGCCCTGTAAGCCTATATAAAGCCTACAAGCTGTAAAGAAGTTTGTCAGTGCTGTCACAGGGCTTGGAGCACATGACGTTTATATCAATCAAAATAGATTTCGACCAAAACAGACTCGAGTCGGTCATGATCAATACATTTTAAACATCCATGTGGGAATGTTTATCGGAATGGTGTTGTTAAATAGATAATAGAATCTGGTTATGTTAATTATTCCATTTTTTTTTCAATCAAGACAAACTCCAGCTCGTTTCCCTATTCTTCTGAAACGTTTCCCGAAAATTTATATAAACATTGCATCTCCTGCTTCATTTCCTGCGTTCGTCACCACCAAGCTTACCACTGAATCATCCTCATCCCATATCATTTTCAACCCTCGAAATGCCCAAACTGTTTTGTTTTTCATGGTTTAAATACTAGTTTGATCACACCATTCCCATGGTGCATTGGTGGAGCAGATGAGAAAGGGAACAGACTTGGACTTGATCAGGAACCCGGAGGACAACAGCTAGAATCTGGATGAAGTAGCAAAAAAGCAACTTCAATGGAAGCGAAGGAAGTTAGAAAAGAACAGGAGATAAACAAAATATTTTTTTTCTTTTTTCTTTGTCTCACTTTTGACAACTTTCGCTCCAGAGACTTGGTACGATATTTCAAAGTTGGCCGTATATCAGCCGAATAATTCGCCAAAAGTGGCTTTTGAGCAGCTCTATAAGAGGATATAGAACCAATTAGCTCTGTTAGCCAGGTTCTACATTCGACTATAGAGCCGATTTAATGCCATTTTTACGGCTTAATGGTTACTTGGGTAGTTTGATCACACCATTCCCATGGTGCATTGGTGGAGCAGATGAGAAAGGGAACAGACTTGGACTTGATCAGGAACCCGGAGGACAACAGCTAGAATCTGGATGAAGTAGCAAAAAAGCAACTTCAATGGAAGCGAAGGAAGTTAGAAAAGAACAGGAGATAAACAAAATATTTTTTTTCTTTTTTCTTTGTCTCACTTTTGACAACTTTCGCTCCAGAGACTTGGTACGATATTTCAAAGTTGGCCGTATATCAGCCGAATAATTCGCCAAAAGTGGCTTTTGAGCAGCTCTATAAGAGGATATAGAACCAATTAGCTCTGTTAGCCAGGTTCTACATTCGACTATAGAGCCGATTTAATGCCATTTTTACGGCTTAATGGTTACTTGGGATGCATTTGAATAAAAAATTAAAAAAAAATTATGTTCAGTCGTAGTGAAATGACACCAATTACACTAGTTTACAGCATTTTTGAACTCGGTAAGCTGATGATCAGTTTTGGTGTAGAATCATGCCCTGAGTTCGAAAACGCGAAGGAAAAAAATTACAGTAGAGCGGAATTTTTTTCGACTTTCTATACAAGGTTGATGATTTGAAATCGATTTTTGTTCTATTTTTAAGCAAAGTCGCTCACTTCAAACATCTCATTCTCCGTAATCAATGCTCCGATTGAGCTAAAATTTTTACTGTAACTTGCCTACATATGATATGTCAAATAAACGTCGAGAAAGAATTTTTAATGTCGAATTCGTTTTTGATTCAGTTCCAACCTGGGTTGGAACTGGATGAGATCACAGTTTCAACCCCAACCCGACTTCGGTTTCGCTTGTACTAAAGTTTGTTTGAGTTTGTTTGACGTTTGTTTGTTTACACATTTTCCGCCAATCCAGTTCCAACCCAGGTTCAAAAACGAATTCGACATAAGTTGGGGTTTTCTTATTGAAAAAAAATACATTTCTTCAAAAATTTTTGGGAATTTTGCTAAAGTTTAAGAAGATCGTCCCTGAAACTCGCCAATATCTTAAATTTCATCAATTTGACGCAAAACCTGTATTCGGATGATCGAATGGTACTGTATTCAGCTTTTAATTTATAGAAAAAGATTTAAAATTGGTTGAACAAAACGTAATATATTTGAATTTTAGTAAATTACATATTTTGAAAAGTTTCAAAACTCGATATTGAGCTAAAACTCAAAAACTGCTCTACTTAAAATTTTTTGAAGATCGGTTACGAAATCAGCACTAAATTGTGCTTCAAAAATTTTGGTCGTTGACAGAAGTTCACGACTTTCGTTTTATTTTGTAAACTTCCCAAGTAACCATTAAGCCGTAAAAATGGCATTAAATCGGCTCTATAGTCGAATGTAGAACCTGGCTAACAGAGCTAATTGGTTCTATATCCTCTTATAGAGCTGCTCAAAAGCCACTTTTGGCGAATTATTCGGCTGATATACGGCCAACTTTGAAATATCGTACCAAGTCTCTGGAGCGAAAGTTGTCAAAAGTGAGACAAAGAAAAAAGAAAAAAAATATTTTGTTTATCTCCTGTTCTTTTCTAACTTCCTTCGCTTCCATTGAAGTTGCTTTTTTGCTACTTCATCCAGATTCTAGCTGTTGTCCTCCGGGTTCCTGATCAAGTCCAAGTCTGTTCCCTTTCTCATCTGCTCCACCAATGCACCATGGGAATGGTGTGATCAAACTAGTATTTAAACCATGAAAAACAAAACAGTTTGGGCATTTCGAGGGTTGAAAATGATATGGGATGAGGATGATTCAGTGGTAACAAAGATTTTTAATATATTATATTTGGTGGTAAGCTTGGTGGTGACGAACGCAGGAAATGAAGCAGGAGATGCAATGTTTATATAAATTTTCGGGAAACGTTTCAGAAGAATAGGGAAACGAGCTGGAGTTTGTCTTGATTGAAAAAAAATGGAATAATTAACATAACCAGATTCCATTATCTATTTAACAACACCATTCCGATAAACATTCCAACATGGATGTTTAAAATGTATTGATCATGACCGACTCGAGTCTGTTTTGGTCGAAATCTATTTTGATTGATATAAACGTCATGTGCTCCAAGCCCTGTGACAGCACTGACAAACTTCTTTGCAGCTTGTAGGCTTTATATAGGCTTACAGGGCTTAATTTAGTTCTTACTGGTTATAGTGCCCATAAGCATTAGGAATGCTTATCCAGCTTTTTACGCTGGCTATAAAACTGCGAGGGGTGATTCGAATTTGACAATTCTTGCCGACAGATTTTATAGTTTATTCTTAGTAGGCGGGAATATTAGTTTGTTTATCAGACTGTCAAAAATTTTCACAACGATTGTTTGGGAGCTACGAATTATTCGTTATTTAAAGTTGCTTTATCCACCAATTTGTTTTATTATATTAATTGTCCTTTTTATTATTTTAGGATACCTGAGGACTGTTACTCCATGATTCCCACAAGATAGTAAATTACTGGCTCGAAGTACAAAATTATAGGCAATGCGTATCATACTCCGATTGAATGAGGTGTACTTACTCTCATAACTTTTATGTGAAGAAAAAGTGCAGAACAAATTATTAGTTATTAAATTCTTTTGTTCTTCTTTATAGGAAAGAAGGTATCGTAAATGTTGTACATCATTCACATCTATATATATAAAAATGAGTTTGATGTACCTTTGAGGCAACAAAACTCACGAACTGGTGAACCGATCAGCATGACTCTTGCACCGTTCGATTCGTATTCATGGTGGCTGTGTTTATATGTATAAAAAGTTATGAAAATAAACTAGAAAAATAAGAAAATTGATAAAAATCTGATTTTTTTTATGAACTGGGAAGAAAATCATCACGATCGCAATAAAACCGATCTAGAGTGCCGTGCTGCAATGAACCCAACAGCTGTCAAACCACCACAGCTTGGCAAGACAAAGTTTGCCGGGACAGCTAGTTACGGTATACATTTGTTCTAAATTCGTGCGTCCATTTTTGGGGGGCGGGATAATTACGCAATGAGCGGATATTCTCAACTTATAGGAACATGAATTGAGAAATTTCCGGGCGAGTTTCGACCCCAGGGGGCATCCATAAAGTACGTCACGCTTGGATGGGGGAAGGAGTTTTTTTTTCAAATGTGTGACAAGCAATGTATTCAGAATAAGAAAAACTCGTGCGAAGGGGGGGGGGGGGGAGGGGGGTCGAAAATTCCCATTTTTCGCGTGACGTACGGATGGATGCTTTCTTATATGGAACTATATAACTCGAATACTCGAATATATTGGCATGAAATCGAGAAAACCGTAAATCAGGTGTAGCTTGGTGCAGTCACGAAATTCTTGACCTCAGATCGCGCAGTAATTTGCAATGGTTGTGAAATTTGGGGTAGAATTTCGCACATTCGACATTTAATTCCTTAGTTCCTTACATCCAGCTATCATAATCTGTTCATTTCCGACCTAAAATAACGAGAAAGTTAAAATTAGCCTTCAAATTTTAGAAATAAAACTGATTTAATGACTGATTTATGTTTCTATACCACAAGTGAAAATTGCTGACGTTTGTTTTGTACTTGTTCTGCTTGCTTTGATTGAACCATAATAGTTTTTATAGTGTCGGCAAGATACGTCACAAGGGGGTGATGCAGAATTTATGGCAGGCTAGCGTAAAAAGCTGGATATAGAGCTATTTAGCACTGAAAAGCTGTTATATGGCTGTTATAATGCTCAGAACAGTGCTTAGTGGTTACCTGGGTTGTGTTATAAGTAGCTGTTACCATCTGCATTCTTCTCACCCACCGGATTCAACGGACGTCTCGACGGCAACGTCCGTTGCAAAAGTTGTTGCTGTGCTGTTGCTGCTTCGATATGGAGTGCTCGGCCAACCACTTTTTCAAGTTTTCTACAGAAAAATCTCAGCCCCTATTTGCTCAAGCAATAAACAATATTGCTTCAGGAACAATTATGTTGGATATTATCGAGGTCGCCGGTACCGTACATTGTTGATGACGGAGAGTTTTGGGCGCAGTTTGACCATCACCAGATAGTGGTCGGAGTCGATGTTGGCGCCACGATAGGTCCTGACGTCGATAATGTCGGAGAAGTGCCGTCCGTCAATCAGAACGTGGTCGATTTGAGATTCCGTCTGCTGTGGTGATCTCCAGGTGTAACGATAAAGGAGGCTGTGTTGGAAAAAGGTGCTACGTATGGCCATATTTTTGGAGGCGGCGAAATCAATGAGTCGTAGGCCGTTTTCGTTCGTTTGCTGGTGGGCGCTAAACTTACCAATCGTCGGTCTGAATTCCTCCTCCTGGCCTACCTGAGCGTTCAAATCTCCTATGATGATTTTGACGTCGTGGCTTGGGCAGCGGTCGTACTCGCGTTCGAGCTGCCGGTTTCACGCCGGTCCAAAGCTCGAATGGAGTGACGTCGAGGGGCTTCGTTGGCAGGACGTTCTGGAGATATACCGCCGTACTCAGCGCTTCTGCCCAGTAGCGTTGCTCTAGCTGTGCATCGAAAAGCATGCACCGTACATTTCGATGAGCGAACGGTTTTTCCGCTCCGCTATGCCGTTTTGCTGGGGGCTATAACCGGCAGTGTACTGAGCCGATATTCCTTCTCGCTTGTAGAACGCGCGCAACCGCTTCCCGCTGTACTCGCCGCCCTGATCAGAGCGGATTGCCTTCGGCTTTCTGCCGAAGAGCGTTTTAGCATAGGCGACGTACTCCTCGATTCTTGTGGCGACTTCCGATTTTTCTTTCAGCAGGTAGAGGACACAAAATCGACTGTAGTCAGCGATTACGGTCATAAAATATCGATAACCGCTGACTGACGACATCTCTACCGGACCACAGACGTCCGTGTGCACCAGGTCCATTGGTGCAGACGATCTGGATTGGGATTCGCTAGGAAAAGGGGTACGTGGTGTCTTACCTTGCAAGCAGCATTCACATTTTTCGTCGATACTGCAACGGCGGAGCGCCAAGCCATCCACCAGTTCGGCCTTCAGCAAATGGTCAATCGCTTTCGGGTCCCGGTGGCCAAACTGGCGATGCCATACATGTTGACAGTTGTCGTTGTGGTGGCCGCTTACCGCCATGACGACGTCTTCCGGTTGCTTGATTTGGTAGAGGCCTTGTTTCAAACGCGCCACAGCGATGGTGGCATCTCCTCGAAGAATCCGGCAGCCCGCTTTGTCGAAAACAACCGTGGCTTCCTTCTGGACGAGAGCTGGAACGGATAGTAGGTTCATCGAGAGAGTGGGGGCGTAGAATGCGAAGTTGATGTCCATCTCACGACGATGACCATGCTCGTCGACACATTCGACGTTGCAGCTACCTTCGCCGCGCACCTCCGCTTGTTTTCCGTCCGCCAGGGTGACGAACTTAACCTCACTTTCACGCAGCTCCCGGAAGTATCTTCGATCCGCCACGGTGTGTCGGGTTGCACCGGAATCAACGACCCACGGCTTAACAGCGTTGCCGTCCGAAGCTCCTGCGGCTAGTGCGAACGAAACCGTGTCCTTCTTCTTGGTGGGCTTTTCCTGCTGTTTCGGCTGCTTCTCGGAATCGCGGGCAAACTTACGGCATTCCTTCTGTTTATGCCCCTGATTTCCGCAATAGTGGCATTCGATTGGTGGCTTCTTCTTCTTTCTGCTGCAGTGGCCGACCCGCAGCGCCGAACTCGATCCGGTCCCTTGTCGTTTTGCTGCCTCGTCAAGGAGCTTCCGTTTGACTAGCTCCAACGTGAGGTCATCATCCGACCGGCTTTCGAGGGCGGTTGTGAGAGTGTCGTACGAGGTGGGGAGGCTTCTCAAAATCATCGCGACAGTGAGATTCTCCCCGAGCTCCTGCCCGGCGTTTGTCAGACGGGAAAACAACTCCTCCATCTCGAAAAGATGCTCCGCCATGTCGTCGCCGTCGGCAAACCGCTTGTCGCAAATTTGCTTGAGGAGCGACACTTTCGACGTCAGGCTGGTCTTTTCATGGTGGTTTTGTAGTGCCGTCCAGGTGTCCTTGGCCGCCCGTGATGCGCGAATCAGCCCGTGCTGATTATCTTCGATCAGCAGGCCGATCGTTGCCCGCGCCTTGGCGTCGCCCGCATTCCATATGGCATCGGGTTTGCCTTCGGGCTTCACACCTGGGTCAACGTAGCGCCAGAGCTCCTCCCGGACGAGCAGCAGCTCTACTTTGAAGCGCCATGTTGGGTAATTGTTGTTACCCAGCTTCTGCAAGGAAAATCGGTTTCCTTCCATGACACTCGCGAAACCGGACCGAAAAAACACGCGACTACTTCGATTTCGAGACGATTATAGCGCAAACTATCGAAAAAATTAACTTTCTGCAAATGGCGTCACCACTCTTCCGCCGAGCGGCCCATAACCTGTCGCAGAGTAGCAGTTCGGGTGGAGAATAAAAGAAACACGTGTGGTTCTCTCGGGTGACAACTTTAGAATGATCGTTTATTATAATCTGTAGTGATTGCAAAGTAGAGTGTGTGTTGGTATGTGTGAGTTACATCGAGTGTGGATAGGTATGGATAATTGAGATAAAGTGAATGTGTTACACTGAAAGAATTCATGTGGTTGAATCTGCAACGGTGCTGCAGGGCTGTGTAGCCCGTCAGTTAAAGCGCTTGCACCGAGCGAACGTCTACTCGCGTCTACTGTACCTGATAATCCCTAAGGACTCTCATGAATTCACAGTCATCTGGGATGTATCTTACGAATTTAAGAAAATATTCTCATTAATTTTTTATGCGAGGTATGCACTTTAAACGGAATCGCTCAAGTAATTTTCGTTCAGTGCATTATTTTTCCGCGACCGGAATGGTCAAGAAATTTAACACAGCAAGCCCCATTTGATTTGACGTTTCGTTTCAGCTCCGTACTAGGATCCGGAATAAAGCGACGCTTTATTATTTCTTGAGCGATTCCTTGCCTGAATTTTCCACGCATCGAGATAGGCCAAGATATTATTTCTTGCGATCAGCGTACTACCCATTATGAGTCAAAAGCATTCCGGAAAATATTTAAATAATTCCCGAAAATCCCTAAGGATTCTCAGAAATTCCCAGTCATCTGGGATGTATCTTACAAATTTCAGAAAATATTCTCAATCATTTGTGTGAGTCAAAAGCGTCCCGGAAAATATTTGAATAATTCCCGAAAATCCCTAAGGACTCTCAGAAATTCCCAGTCATCTGGGATGAATCTTATGAATTTCAGAAAATATTCTAATTATTTTTTTATGAGTCAAAAGCATCCCGGAAAATATTTAAATAATTCCCGAAAATCCCTAAGGATTCTTAGAAATTCCCAGTCATCTGGGATGTATCTTACAAATTTCAGAAAATATTCTCAATCATTTGTGTGAGTCAAAAGCGTCCCGTAAAATATTTAAATAATTCCTGATAATCCCTAAGGACTCTCAGAAATTCCCAGTCATCTGGGATGTATCCTACGAATTTAAGAAAATATTCTCAATCATTGGTGTGAGTCAAAAGTGTCCCGTAAAATATTTAAATAATTCCTGATAATCCCTAAGGACTCTCAAAAATTCCCAGTCATCTGGGATGTATCTTACGAATTTAAGAAAATATTCTCAATCATTTGTGTGAGTTAAAAGCGCCCCGGAAAATATTTGAATAATACAAATACAAATTATGAGTCAAAAGCATCCCGGAAAATATTTAAATAATTCACAAAAATCCCTTAGGATTCTCAGAAATTCCCAGTCATCTGGGATGTATCTTACGAATTTCAGGAAATATTCTCAATCATTTGTGTGAGTCAAAAGCGTCCCGGAAAATATTTAAATGATTCCTGAAAATCTCCAAGGATTCTCAGAAATTCCCAGTCATCTGAGATGTATTCTACAAATTTCAGAAAATATTTTCAATCATTTGTGTGATTCAAAAACATCCCGGAAAATATTTAAATAATTTCTGAAAATCTCCAAGGATTCTCAGAAATTCCCAGCCATTTGGGATATGTTCATTGAATTTTTTAAAAAATATTCTCAATCATTGGTGAAAGCCAGTAGCATCGCGGAAAATATTTGAATAATTCCTAAAAATCCCTAAGGATTCTCAGAAACTCACGATTATCTGGGATATATTCTACTTACTTAAAAAAATAGTCTCAATCGTTTGTGTGATTCAAAAGCATCCCGGAAAATATTTAAATAATTCCCAAACATCCCTAAGGATTCTCAGAAATTCTCAGTCATCTGGGATGTATTCTACAAATTTCAGAAAATATTCTCAATCATTTGTGTGAGTCAAAAGCGTCCCGGAATATATTTAAATAATTCCGGAAAATCTCCAATGATTCTCAGAAATTCCCAGTCATCTGGGATGTATTCTACAAATTTCAGAAAATATTCTCAATTATTTGTGTGAGTCAAAAGCATCATGTAAAATATTAAAATAATCCCTGAAAATCCCTAAGGATTCACAGAAATTCTTAGTCATCTGGGATATGTTCATTGAATTTTAAAAAAAATATTCTCAATCATTGGTGAAAGTCAGTAGCATCGCGGAAAATATTTGAATTATTCCTAAAAATCCCTAAGGATTCTCAGAAAATCACGGTTATCTGGGATATATTCTACTAACTTAAAAAATAGTCTCAATCGTTTGTGTGATTCAAAAGCATCCCGGAAAATATTTAAATAATTCCTGAAAATCTCCAAGGAGGCTGGCAACGCTGGCAATGCCACCTGCTGCGGTTTTATCGTGTCGAGAATTAATGCGAGAAAAAGTGTGTGAATTATAAAATAATTATTAGTTTGGCCCAAGGGGAATGACATATCCTTTTCTAACCGGAATATCCGCATTTATCCGTTTCTAACCGTCGCTAACCGTTGCTAAGCGAGCTGCTAAGTGAGCAGCGGTTAGACACGGTTAGCGACGGTTAGAAACGGATAAATGCGGATATTCCGGTTAGAAAAGGATATGTCGTTCCCCTTGGTTTGGCCGCCGGAGGAGTGTAAAGTTTTACGAAAATTGAAATTGAAATGTTTAGGATCGGAGGTGGGAGCCCTTGGAGGGCGAATAATTACGATTTTATTCTGGAAATCAGCGGCCATTACAGCGGATCAGCGGCGAAAATTTTTTTTGTCAGTGGTAGTAGTGTCAACTCGGTTGGGCAACGGTGGAGTGAGTACTACTAATACACAACAGTAGCAGTGAGTGTGAGAGGGTGAACAAGTGCGGTGTACGAATCATGTTGGGAAAGTGAGCGCCGTGTTGTGGGTTTGAAAAAAAAAGAAAAAGAATTTTTTGGAAAGTCCGAAAAGTGGACCGTTATCGTGTGAAGAGCAGTCGGGAAGCAGTGGGCTTTATGGATATGCTGTCGAAACAGGAGCGACGGCATTTCCATAATTCTCCCCCACAACGGATGGCTTGGCTGATGGGGTGGGCAGGTGGAGCGCTGTTGGAACGGTAAGAGAAAGCGACGCCGGTAGAAGGTAAGAGTGCAGTGAGCCGGAGTGAGACGCTAGAACCACACTCCGTGGGTCTGGCGGCAGAGGGTAAGCACCAGCCATGACGACTCATTCACACAAACAAGCGCAACTCCATTAGCGAAACGGTAAGTACGACACTACAAGGGGATTGCAAATTTCCGAACCGAGAAGCGTGAGTATGTTTGGATGGAGCGAGGTAGGAGGCGTGTGTGGGTATAATGGGAACGGACGTCGATTACTCTTAAAACAATGCGGGGTGCACGAAGTTCTGCTGGCAGCATTTCTCTTGCTCTCTGTTTTCTGCTATCTGTTGCAGCGCTTAGGTTGATGAATCGCGCAGCTACAACTAGATCATGCGGTGTACGATGGGGGGTTGGTGGGAGAGAGGCTTGAGGGAACGGATAAAGAATGAGTGAGTAATAGTGATGCAGTGAATATTTTTCACTTAGGGTAAAGTGGAGTATG
This sequence comes from Aedes albopictus, assembly GCF_035046485.1. Classification (NCBI taxonomy): domain Eukaryota; kingdom Metazoa; phylum Arthropoda; class Insecta; order Diptera; family Culicidae; genus Aedes; species Aedes albopictus. Next base: position 177,919,614 of record NC_085136.1, on the reverse strand, counting down.
GCTATGCGCGGCATTTCGGGAATACCACCACGGGTGTTTATCGAGGACGTTTTACTAGGTCGTAATATTTTTTTTTCTCTCAATACAGGGGGAGAGTAGACAAGTCGGAATGGAACTTTTATAGTGGGGGATAGTCGCTAGTTAGGCAAGGAACCACGGGGAAGAGGAGGTGAAAAAGTCAAGTCTGGTGAAGATATGTGTGAGATCAAGAGTGGAGAATGGAAGAACTAATACAATTCAGTAACAGCTTGTTAGTACCAATACAAGCAGGGCGTCGGATGCTCTGAGAGACAATCATGGGGTCTTTGCGAGATGCTAAGCTACGGGCAATGCAACCTTGCTAGAGACTTGATTTGCGCACTGACAGTGCTGCCAATCACTAAGATTTGGGAATATTTAAAATAAACTAAACTAAAATTACTAAAAGTTTGGCAATCGGATACATACCCAAATGATGTCTTGAAAATGAAATGATAAGGAGAATTTGCTTCACTGTGAACAACAGAAATAATGAGGACACCACGTAAGTTAGACTTAGTTGTTATACGAAGACCTCTCTTGGTAAGTACAGATGCAGATGTGGTATAATCGGCAACCCTGTTTTATTACTTGAAAAAAAGTAAAAAAAAGCGCGAATCTGGAAATAACGCGCAAAAATCAAGGCGTAAAATTCTCATAACCTGTCGATCGTCTGTCAAGAACGGCTGTCAAAAGTGGTGTTGTGATAAAAAGGTGATAAAACGAGTGAAAAGTGGCAAATCCTAGCTCAAAAAAGTGCAACAAATAGTGAAGTGAGTGAAACTGTCTACTGGAAAAATGGAGCTTCAAGACGTGCGGATAAAAACAGTGGAAGTACCAGGTGATGGTAACTGCCTGTTCTACGCGGTGGTTCAGCAGTTGTCAGGGAGGAAGTGTTTCGATTCGCAATTCTTCAACGAAGCTATGAGGCTGCGAAGAAGAACGGTGGATTACCTGATGTCGCACAAGACAGAGATGAGGGACGTAATACTAGCCGAGATCATCACCTCGTCAAATGTAACCACGTCCAATCTCTCAGACAGGCAACTGGACGAGAAAATCGACCAACATCTACGAAATCTGGCAAAATGCGGAACATGGGCTGGCGGAGAAGCACTAATGGCGATAAAAGAGATTGTTGGTGCTAACATCAGGATTTACAATCCACACTACCAACCGTTGGAATTGGTTCACGGTAATGGGAGGTGTAAAACCATTGAAATATATTTCAACGGAATCAACCACTACGATAGCGTAGAATTAGGACCAGGAGGAGGACAGACGGTACAGGGAAATGAAGATAGGGGGAAGGCAAGACATGGAAGCGCAGACCTAGGAGTAGAATCGAGAAGCAAGGCACAACTGAAGGACGAATTGAAACGTAATGAACAAGGAAGAGTAGAGATGGAAATAGTGGGTGGTTATAGAGCGCAAATGAGTAAAGTAAGGAAAATTGGGGTACAAGAAAGCGGAGATCTAATATTGGAGATGAGAAATAAGGACCAGTTGAGTGTAGAGAGAGACAATATTGAGCAAGGAAGCGGGAACCTAGAAGTAGTGAGAGGAGTTAAGGAACAAATGAACGTAGAGATGAGGAAGGTTGTACAAGGAGGAGTAGCCCTGGGATTGGAGAAGGGAAAACAAGAACAGCTGCTCGCGGAGAACGATAATACTGAACAGGGAACCATGGAGCTAGAAGAAGTTAGAGAAAATCAGACGCAATTGAACGAAGAGAGAAGCACTGATGAACAAGGAAGCAGGGAACTAGGAATAAGGGGAGAAAAGGAGACACAACTTGGCGAGGGGAGAGAAAATGTCACACAAGGGTTAGTGGAAGTAGGGGAAGGAAAGAAGACACAGATGAACAAAAAAATGGGAAGTATAAAAAGAGGAATCATGGGATTACGAATGATAGAAGAAAGGAAGGATCGAAAGAACGAAGAGCGGGAAGAGTCTGAGAAAGAAAGCAAAGAGTGCAGAGTAGGAAGGAGAAATAAGGACCATGTTAATGAAAAGAGCAAAAATATCGAACAAGGAAGCGAAGAACAACTAGTGACTAAGGAAAAGGAGGTACAATGGACCAGACATAGGGAAAATGTTGATCAAGAAAGACATAAAGCAATGGAGTCAATGCACAATAATATGAACAAGGAAGTATACAAGAAACAACCTGGTATTATTCATGCAAATCAAGAGGTAGTTGAACGAAATCAAGAAAAGGAGAATCGCGTTAAAACGATAGACAGGGGAACAAACAAGGAACAACAAGCTAAAGACAGGAGAGATGAGGTACAGGCGAATGAGGTGAAGGGATATGGTGAAATAAGAAACATTGAGAAGCAAGCAGATAATACCCTAATAAACATACTGGATCAGGAATGCAGTGAAACAGAGGAGTTAACATACAGAGAAGTGGAACCGGAATTTGAAAAAATGCAAATCATAGAAAATGAAGCAATCAATATCATTAATAAGACAAAATGGGTGAGTGCAGGAAAGCTTCGACTGAAAATAAAAGTAATAGTAGAGGGTGAAGAAAGCTATTTGTGGTCGGTTAGTCATCAATTAAGCGGGATATCTCCAGAGCTAGAAATCTTCAAGGAATTACCGAAAGCGTTACTAGAAGATATTTGGAAATATGCAGAGAAAGCAGTTAGAGAAAATTTAAAAAAACCAGGGAAAGCACTATGGCAATTTATAGCAGATTTTTGGAAGAAAGAGGTAATAGTTTTTAACGAAGAAAAGAGCGTGGACAAATACAAACCAACAGGAACAGGAGAAAATATTGTTACATCAAAAGGGAAAATTAAAGAACGAATTGAAAATTGTGAGAATCTTCAGAAAACTCCAAGGCAGGATAATTTTAAGGAAGGAGAAGGACGAAGTTATAAGGAGGAAATATATATTGGATCATTAAATGTAAGAGGATGTTGCCAAAATAGGAAGAGAACAGAAATTGATGAAGAACTCCATCTAGCTAATATAGACATAGCAGTACTACAAGAAGCGAATGTTCAAGGAAGTAGAGTTAGTACTCCGAACTATGATTGGATTATGTCAGATAGGGGGAACACAAATAACATGCGAGGATTAGCAATTCTAACAAGAAAAGACGGTAAAGTAGGAATAAGAGAAGTAAGAGATATTGATAAGAATATTATGTCAGCTATTATGGAACACAAAGAACAAGCTGAAGACTGGTTAATAGTAAACGTACATGCACCAAACACAAATGCAAGTTCATTTTATGCACAGTTAGGATCAGTTGTAAATGGACATCCTAGGAAGAACAGAACCATTATTTTGGGTGACTTCAATTCACAAATAGGTAAAGAGGATTCAGATGAAGAAGACATTTTAAGATTAGGAAAATACATAGGACACACATACACTAATGAAAATGGGGAATACATGAAAAACTTTTTGAGGATACACAAAATGAACGTTATTTCAATGAGATTTGATGAGTCACTACTAGTCACATGGTCTAACGGAAATAGAGAATCTCAAATCGATCAAGTAGTCATAGCACAAGAATCAGTGATAAAGACAAAATTTGTTAGAGCAGCCTGGACAGCAATTCAGAATGATCACAAATTAATTAAAATAGGAATATATACAGAACAAAAACAAGAAGTTCAAAAACAGAAGCTGGCAAGAAAAATATTAGAACCAAACGCCCTACAGTACGAGGAAAGGAACAAAACGTATGCAGAAGAGCTAAGAAAACACAAGACAATAGAAATATCCAATTTACATACCACTGAAGCATATGCAAAATTCACAAAAAAAGTTATCACAAGTGCGAGAAAAGTACTACAGGAAACAAAAACGCCATTAACACCGAATAGGAAAAGAGCTTTGACGAATCTTATGAATGCTAGGAAACAGATGAGATTAGCTAAAGAAAGAGGAATAGGAACAGAATGGTACCGACAAAATATAAATATAAGAAGACAGGAATATGCAATCAAAGTAAAAGAGCACAATGAAAAAGAAGTTTTCAAATTTTATAATGAACTACAGGACTATGAGGTAGGGGAAAGAATAAAAAGATCATATAGATTCTTAAAAAAATTTATGAAGAGCAAAACGCCGAAGAAGCCAAATATTCCGATGAGAAAATGGGTTGAGGAACTGAAATTATCCGAAGGAGTTCCAACTGACATCGAAATTGATAAAGAAAGCATAACAGAAGGGCCAAGTAGAGATGAAATAAAAGATATAATTAAAGGATTAGCAAATGGAAAAGCAGCAGGTCAGGATGGAATAAGAAACGAGTTCATCAAGTATGCAAATGAAGAAACATTAGAGGAATTGTATAGCATAATCCGGAAGGTATGGGAAACCAATAATATTCCTGAACAATGGAAGCAATCGATCCAAATACCAATACCAAAGTGTAGAAACCCAAAAGAGACAAATGATTATAGGAGAATAAGTTTATGTAACTTAGGATATAAAGTATACGCTAAATGGCTTTTACAGAGACTTAGGGAATATGCGGGAGATCCAGGCTATCACCAAGCAGCATTCACTAAAGATAGATCAACAGTCGACCAAATATTTTACGCTAGGAGATGTCTAGAGGAGAGATGGAACGGTGGCAAAACGTCAATAGTAGCATCAATAGACTTAAGAAAAGCATTCGACAATGTAAATTTAACATCAGTTCCTAAAGTTCTTAAAAAATTGTCAGTTCCAAGTCATGTTATAAATAGAATAATGCAAGCACTTAATGCAGAAAAAACGTGTATATTATGGGAAGGAATTCGTACAGAGGAAAAGATAAAAACAAAGGGGATTAAACAAGGATGTCCATTGTCACCATATATATTCACATTAGTCATGCAAGATGTATTGAGGGAAGTAAAGCGAAAGTATCCAAGAGTAAATCTATTAGAGCCGAATAATAATAAATTACCAGTAATCTTAGTATTTGCAGATGACATTCTAATAATAGCAGAAACGTTAGCAGAGATAGAAGATATTGTAAGAATACTGAAAATAGAATTGGATAGAATAGGATTGGAAATAAATAATAATAAAAGCCAAATCATGATCAGAGAACCAATGTCAGATAGGAATATCCCAAAAGTTGTTAAATTAAACGGAGAAGAATATGACGTCGTAGATCATATGAAATACTTGGGTGCATATTTATCTGATACGTTGAATAGACCACAGACAACAAGAAATAGGTGTAAATTAGCAATAGGGAGTAGCAAAACAATGATTGAATTTTTGAGAAGATACAAGCCGACATGGAGCCTAGCAAAATTAATGTATAAGACAGTTATCTCTCCAGCAATCACTTACGGTATGAAAACAGCTACATTAGTAAAACGAAATAGGAAATCAGTAACCAGGCACGAAATGCAAATATTGAAGGAAATGGTCAAGTATTGCAGGGAAAAACCAAAAGGAAGATTAACGGTATCAAAACTATTAAATGGAAAAACAGCAGTTAAAAAGATAAGTGTAATGAGGATAAGTTATTAGGGTCACATACAGAGAAGACCAGATGGGCACCCATTAAAAATAGCAGAAAAAATGAATTGCAAAAAGAAAAAAATAGGAAGACCAGCTAAAACATGGAAGAATGCAGTTAGGGAAGACAAAGATAGACTACCAAATGTTACAGAAGAAGATTGGAATAAAATTGTGAAAGATAAACTGAAGCTAAAAAAACAAGCGGAGGAGATATATAGAACACCAGGAAGCGAGGAAGAATCAGAATCAGGCGTAGAAGATTAATAAGATTTGGGAAAATTTGGCGAAATGCGGAAATGTCGATGGAGTACGGGATTGGGATGGTGGGTTGGGTTTTTGTATGGTGGGATAGGCGTTCCTCTGTTGATACGGGGGGGGGGGGGGCTGTTGGGGTGTAGGGGGGAGGGTTTTGAGGTGCAAGAGGGAAGGGGGTGGAGGTATGAGGGAGGAAGGGGAGTTGATGGTTGGGGTGTGGGGGGTTTGGAGGGTGGCTGAGGTGCGGGTGACGAGGGTGTTGTTAATTGTGGTGTGGATTGGGACTGTTTGAGCGGAACCTTGGACCAAGGTGTTGTAGACGAGGCAAGAAATGGATAATATAACAGCATGGTTTTCAAGGGAATTGCTCGGGCAGCGTCGGATTATGAAGGGGATCATATTACCATGAACTGGAAACGTGGAAGAAGATGAGGTAAGGTATTATTATATGATAGTGTATAAACCAAAAACGAAAAAAAAACAACAACAATAGAATGACTCACATACACTATGACAAATCCACATCAAATATCAAATTTTCCTTTTCATGTTTATCTCAGGTTCCTATCCATTGGCAACGTCGTGCAGTAATTGCCCAACAAACACAACGCTCAATATGTGCAACACCGTCTGATACGGCACGCCTACTCTAAAAGCATTAATGGACAGGAGACAGGATACGTTTGAACCCGATCTGACAATCATATTAAGGCCCCAAGTAAACCCACCAGGAATTCGTGATTCACGACATACACAATGCAGGATAGGTGTATACGCCGAAAACAAAATAAAAATGTGTATTATATTCTAGAAAAATAAATATAATATAACCAAAAGAACTAAACATATCCTTATACACATATTAACCATAATTAAATAAAAAACTAAAAAAAAGTGCATTTTATTTTACATACATTAAGTGTTCTGTCCTGTTATTATAATAACTAGAAATCAACAGTATATCTACTCACAGGATGTCTCTCTTCCTCTTTCTCTCTACTCTAAACTTATAGGAAATTACGAAACAATGGAGACAGAAAATGAAAAGAACATAGCAGAAACAAACGAAAGGATAGGAAAAATGGACAAACGGAAGGATGACAGAATACCGGCTATGGATTACGCGGAAAAATGGTGAGATCGAAGCAATTACTACTACAAACAAATAAATAAACGTAATGAACTAAATACGCGCCAGGTTTAAAGGATATGGCTTTAAACCAGGAAGTCTGTGTGTATTACGATTATCCAACTGATAACAGTAATACAGACATGCGGGGCTTATTGTAAGTGAAAGTGGCTTCTGAATGGACGTGTCTCTCCAGCCATTCTGAAATGGGTCACTGGAACTGCAATAGAGCTATCATCCTCTAACTCCCGGACTTAAGCTGCTTGCAAATAGCAACAAATCGGCATTGCAGACAACTTACTTCCATAATACCACTGCCGGACAGTGGGGGTTAGAAGGAATACACACACACACACACACACAATTCCTGAAAATCTCCAAGGATTCTCAGAAATTCTCAGTCATCTGGGATGTATTCTACAAATTTCAGAAAATATTCTCAATTATTGTGCCTGCAGAAAAAAATTGGAAGCGACGTGTCGCTGGACTGCTCACAAATCACCAGCGAAGTTCATGATACATTCACCCAGTGTAGTCTTGATTCACAAAGTGACAAAAATTCTCAAAAAAAATGAAACAAATAAATGAATATTTTGGTATAAGTTGAAGCTCAACTATCAAAAATCCATTATTTAAGGTGATAAATGACAAAATTGCATTATAGAATAACTAAAAATGCGAAATTTTATTAAAAGTTTGAAGTATCTTCGACATGGACCAAGACAACATTACCGGCTAACACACCGTGATTGTTATTTACTTCTACGACGAATTTCCCACCCCCGACGACCCGATGTGGTGCTTATTGTATTTGGTCATGGAAAAGATCGTTTTAAGGAGCTGATCTCGATTTTTTCCCATAATCAACATTCCTGATAAACTCTTTGCCCCACAACGCCCTTTTGCCGGTCAATTCCGGATGGCTTTGCACGAAATTAAACACATTTTTGCGCAATCGAGACGGTGACGATCGGAGGATTATGACTGTTGGGAGGGATGTCCGTTTGTCCGCCTTCGATGCCACGGTGGATTGATGCTGAATTGTATATGTCGTTTTGATGGCTTTATTAAATTCAAATGTTATTGTGCATCCCAGCTTAATCACTCAGATGGTGATGATCTCAACCAGCCGTTGTTTATCGCGAAAAGATTGCGCCCCGTTTGATTTGTATACGGCGGCTGATTATCCATGACAGCTCCCACCCGGCGGCTGCAAAAACAGTTTTAGCCAAGGTGCACACCGTGTGTAAATCATACGTGCGCGGTCTGGCGCGATCTGATGCTGCGCGTTTCGAACGCAACTTGTTGAGAATCTAAGATAAGCGCGACAATATTAAGATGCATTAAAGGAATGTGAACCAACTTATCTAAAAAAGGAAAAATCGTTTCAGATTGAAATGGTAGAACGGTAGCCAGCTCCAACTGGAGGTAAACAATGATGGTTGGTGGCAAAACGTCAGGACTGCAATGACAGTTCAATTGACGTCGCTGGAAATTGTCGCGTCGCTGGACTGTCCAGCGAATTGCAGGTTAGTGCTGCAGCGACAATATTTGTGTGAGTCAACAGCGTCCCGTAAAATATTTAAATAATAACTGATAATCCCTAAGGACTCTTAGAAATTCCAGTCATCTGGGATGAATCTTACGAATTGAGGAAAATATTTTCAATCATTTGTGTGAGTCAAAAGCATTCCGGAAAATATTTAAATAATTCTCGAACATCCCTAAGGATTCTCAGAATTTCCCAGTCATCTGGGATGTATCTTACAAATTTCAGAAAATATTCTCAATCATTTGTGTGAGTCAAAAGCGTCCCGGAAAATATTTAAATAATTCCTGATAATCCCTAAGGACTCTCAGAAATTCCCAGTCATCTGGGATGTATCCTACGAATTTAAGAAAATATTCTCAATCATTTGTGTAAATCAAAAGCGTCCCGGAAAATATTTAAATAATTTCTGAAAATTTCAAGGATTCTCAGAAATTCCCAGTCATCTGGGATGTATTATACAAATTTCAGAAAATATTCTCAATCATTTGTGTGAGTCAAAAGCATCCCAGAAAATATTTATATATTTCCCGAAAACCCCTAAGGATTCTCAGAAATTCCCAGTCATCTGGGATGTATTATACAAATTTCAGAAAATATTCTCAATCATTTGTGTGAGTCAAAAGCATCCCGGAAAATATTTATACATTTCCCGAAAACCCCTAAGGATTCTCAGAAATTCCCATAGTCATCTGGGATGTATTCTACAAATTTCAGAAAATATTCTCAATTATTTGTGTGAGTCAAAAGCATCATGTAAAATATTAAAATAATTCCTGAAAATCCCTAAGGATTCACAGAAGTCCCCAGTCATCTGGGATATGTTCATTGAATTCTAAAAAAAATATTCTCAATCATTGGTGAAAGTCAGTAGCATCGCGGAAAATATTTGAATAATTCCTAAAAGTCCCTAAGGATTCTCAGAAATTCACGGTTATCTGGGATATATTCTACTAACTTAAAAAAATAGTCTCAATCGTTTGTGTGATTCAAAAGCATCCCGGAAAATATTTAAATAATTCCTGAAAATCTCCAAGGATTCTCAGAAATTCCCAGTCATCTGGGATGTATTCTACAAATTTCAGAAAATATTCTCAATCATTTGTGTGAGTTAAAAGCGTCCCGTAAAATATTTAAATAATAACTGATAATCCCTAAGGACTCTCAGAAATTCCAGTCATCTGGGATGATTCTTATAAGATACGTATACGAATTGAAGAAAATATTTTCTATCATTAGTGTGAGTCAAAATCATCCCGGAAAATATTTAAATAATTCCCGAACATCCCTAAGGATTCTCAGAAATTCCCAGTCATCTGGGATGTATCTTACAAATTTCAGAAAATATTCTCAATCATTTGTGTGAGTCAAAAGCGTCCCGGAAAATATTTAAATAATTCCTGATAATCCCTAAGGACTCTCAGAAATTCCCAGTCATCTGGGATGTATCCTACGAATTTAAGAAAATATTCTCAATCATTTGTGTGAATCAAAAGCGTCCCGGAAAATATTTAAATAATTCCTGAAAATCTCCAAGGATTCTCAGAAATTCCCAGTCATCTGGGATGTATTATACAAATTTCAGAAAATATTCTCAATCATTTGTATGAGTCAAATGCATCCCGGAAAATATTTTTATAGTTCCCGAAAACCCCTAAGGATTCTCAGAAATTCCCAGTCATCTGGGATGTATTCTACAAATTTCAGAAAATATTCTCAATTGGCTTCTTTAGCGGTGTTGAGATAATTCCATATTCTGAATCTGCATGCAAAACTGAGCCAAAATCCAAATTTTCATGAATTTTGGTGCCCGGGAACTCATTTAAAAATCAGTTTGAAGTTTGTATGGGAGCGATTTGTCGAATCACCCCTCGTCGCATTTTGTACTGGGCGGAGCTGTCAAGCAGTTGCCCAGCTGTCAATAGGTGATTTCGAAAAATCTCTTCGAAATCGATTTTAGGTACCAAAATAAAGTTCTAAAAATCTGAAAAAAATCATAGTGGTTCAGAAAAAGGAGCTCTTTTGTATAAAATCAAAAAATCAATACATTTTTCTTAATTAAAAAACCCAATTATTTGTGTGAGTCAAAAGCACCATGTTAAATATTAAAATAATTCCTGAAAATCCCTAAGGATTCTCAGAAATTCCCAATCATCTGGGATATGTTCATTGAATTAAAAAATAATATTCTCAATCATTGGTGAAAGTCAGTAGCATCCCGGAAAATATTTGAATAATTCCTAAAAATCCCTAAGGATTCTCAGAAATTCACGGTTACCTGGGATATATTCTACTAACTTAAAAAAATATTCTCGATCGTTTGCGAAAGTCGGTAGCATATCGAAACATATTTGAATAATTCCTACAAATCCCTAACTTAATAATAACTAGGAAGGTGAGATTCGGACTCTGTCTCAGTTGGGTTGTAATGTCAGAAAGAAGAATAAGTTTTTCAAAATCAATGTTGCAATTCATACTAGTTACCGGAGGCGAACCAGCATCGGGCCAAAAATCTTCTCAATAATAATAATAATAATAATACCCTGAACTTAAAATTTTGAAGTTTTTGAATCTCATTCAAAACTAATAGGGTCTCCAATAAGTCTAGCGTATGAGAATGTAAACCGCCTATCCGGAGACCGCGGGTTCGAATCCCGCTTCGGTTGGGAAATTAAATCAAATCAAATTTTGGGCAGTGTAATATTGTGCTTGCATCACAATATACACAAAGAGCATGGTTGAAGAGAGGGAGGCAAAGTATAGGACGCTGTCGATAAACTACTTAGACTTCCTTTTGGCCATCTCAGAAAACCCCCTTCTTCCTCGTAGACTCCATACAAAATTTTCGAAATTTGTATGAAGCGTAGACTTTGGCAAAGCCCCCCCCCCCCGTCCCCCGTCCCACCTAAGAATCTACGTAATTTAAGGACAGACCCTAACAAGAAAGTAGAAAAAGTAGTCGAAATCTGCATGAATCATCGTATCGGGTCTACCTACTGAACGACTTGCACATCGGCAACGGCTGCTGCTCCCGGATCCGGTAAGTCCCGCTCATCAGGAGGATCATTTATCGGAGGCTGTTGGTGTTGTTCCTGAAGGGCTTCTTGTTGGGCTATTGCTGCCGCTGCTGCTGCTTGCTGCTCCGCTGGCGATGGCTTCCCGACCAATTTCATTTTCGCCCTGTTTGCGACCGTCGTATTCGGCGGAGTTGTCCACGAGCCCATCGGTAACAGATCCATTCCGTGACAATTCACACTGGAACCATCAGTGTCGTCAGCGAACCTATCATCAAACTGCTACACATCAGCGCCAGCAGTTCACCAAATGAACCGCAACTAATGGTGGTCGATCGTAAGGTTGCAACCCGACCGGGACGTCACGTTGCATGATAGCCGATGGGTGGTAGCCAGCCCAGCGCAACACCCCGGCTGCTGACGCGGTGGAACTTCATCGTCTTTCGGGCGTGGTTGCATTCCCATGAGGTAATTTTTTATGCCGAGAATACGATCACGTTGCACCAGATTCGGACGATCCTGCAGCGAGATTGTGGGAAAGAATTGTAATGATCGGAAATTGTATAGATTATAAAATACTAACCGCTAGTGAAAACAGCTGAAAACTGTTTGTTGAATTCGGTATTTCCAGAGTATTTCCGGATTTGTTTCGGAGCCCCCGGAGCCAACATCAGCAGGCTCGCAAAACAAGACCGAAGACGACGGGCACAATTTTTGCTGCTGCATTTTTTTTTCTCCGAGCTGCTCCCGGATTTTGTAAGTCCGTCCATCCGGAGGATCATTGGTTGGTTGGAGGCTGTTGGTGTTGTTCCTGAAAGGTGTTGTTGGGCGAGTTGTTGTGCTATTCCTGTCGCTGCCACTGCTTGCAGTGTAACCTGCTTCCGCTGGTGATCATAATTGGGTTGTTTAGTGAATAGAATATTGTTATTTTCAATAGCCTAATCGAAAGAGCTCATTTTTCTGAGTATAACGTGATTTTATTGGATTCCAATACCTTTGTTTTGATGGTTAAATTAACAAAACAGTTTTAATTTTTGTGGATAGAATGACAGTACAATCGATAAAGTGACAGTTCGATCCGAACAAAAAATTTCCCCCATACAAACTTTAAATGCATTTTAAAAATAGTTCCCGGACTCCAAAAATTATGAAATTTTGGATTTCGAATAATTTTTGAGTGGAGAATCCGATTATGAAATAATCCGGATACCCCTAAAGAACCCAATTGACCAAACTTTGCCGGAGATCACGTTTTTTTAGTGTTTGACCCGCTCCATCATGACCGCTCTTCTTTGCGGAAACAGATCGATAATAACCGTTAAGTTCCTCGGGCCTCCAGCAATCCGGGAGTCATTCGTGGGCATACTACGGAAGTATGTATTGTTGATGTTCTTCGCTCGGTCCTTCGGCAACGAATGATGAATGTGGCAGCTGTTCATGGCGAACGGTCCAGTGATCAGCACTTCCAACTTGAGGGCCAGATTCTCGCCACAATACACCCCCCTCAACATTCATCACTCTCTGCTAACGCACTGCAACCAAACGGGATTTCTATTTTCCACTGTTTTTCACCCGTTAATTCGCGGAGGCACTTTTATTGCACTAATATTTTAATTACGCACTGCGCGTGGCCCAAACATTTTTTTTTGTTTTCCTTCTGGGCAGCAGCGACGGGCACAGCCAACGGGACGATCACGACGAACAAACAAAAAGGAACAATGAAATCGAACTGTCAAACCTAGTTCGAATTTTGAATGAGTGAGAGGTGAGATGAAGTTCTCTTTCTCTCACACGGCGCAAAGGCAAACGTCAAAATGATCGAAGCTTGACGGTTTGATTTTTCGTCGATATATTCGGCACTGGGTTGTTTTAGGCTGCAAAACGGTGAGTCGATAAGGAGAGCGTCCAATATAGCTCTGGTCCTCACAAGTTCCTACCTCATGCTTCCACGGGTCAAGCGATGACAAAGACCGCCAGCTAAGAGTTGTGTGCTTAGCTGGTAGTGCAGCCTGGGCACTGTTGTCCTTCAGACTTCAGCTAGATTGAGGAGGTACGATCCGAGTGTCTGTTCACCAAGGAGGTGCGGCTCAAACAGCGTCTGTTCTGGCATCCAGCGGCTGAGTAAGAAACGCTGCACCACGCCCAGCTAGATCCAAGGTGGTAGCCCCATCAGCGTGGTCGTCACAGTGTTGGTTGGGACGTTAAACAGAACTGGCACGATTGCCCTCCGGCGAGACAGGAGTGTTGGCGTAGGCCCAATAAGCCACCCTTAAAAATCCCCATTGCGAATAACATAGGAGAAAATACGACTCGATACAATCGGCAAAGACCCACGCGACGAAATAAGGACTACGATTGGAAACTTGGAACATGGAATTGCAAGTCACTAGGTTTCGCAGGATGTGACAGGATAATCTACGACGAACTACATCCCCGCAACTTCGACATCGTGGCGTTGCAGGAACTTTGTTGGACTGGACAGAAAGTGTGGAAAAGCGGGCATCGAGCGGCTACCTTCTACCAAAGCTGTGGCACCACCAATGAACTGGGAACAGGATTTATAGTGTTGGGCAAGATGCGACAACGTGTGATCGGGTGGCAGCCGATCAACTCAAGGATGTGCATGTTGAGAGTTAAGGGCCGTTTCTTCAACTACAGCATCATCAACGTCCACTGTCCACACGAAGGGAGACCTGATGACGAGAAAGAAGCGTTCTACGCGCAGTTAGAGCAAACATACGATGGTTGCTCGCCGCGTGACGTGAAAATCGTTGTCGGCGACATGAACGCGCAAATAGGAAGGGAGGAAATGTACAGACCGGTAATCGGGCGAAACAGCCTGCACGCCGTATCGAATGATAACGGCCAGCGATGCGTAAACTTTGCAGCCTCCCGTGGTATGGTAGTCCGAAGCACCTTCTTCCCCCGCAAAGATATCCACAAAGCCACCTGGAGATCACCCGACCATCAAACAGAAAACCAAATCGACCACGTTCTAATCGACGGTAAATTCTTCTCAGATATAACCAACGTCCGCACATACCTTAGCGCGAATATAGATTCGGATCACTACTTAGTCGCTGTATGCATGCGCTCAAAACTTTCGACAGTTATCACCACGCGTCGAAGTCGAACGCCGCGGCTCAACATCGAGCAATTTCGTAACGTAGAAGTGGCTCAAGACTACGCGCAGCAGTTAGCAGTGGCCCTACCAACGGAAGAGCAGCTTGGCGCAGCTACACTTGAAGATGGCTGGAGGGACATCCGATCCGCCATAGGTAGTACCTCGGCTACAGCACTAGGCTTCGCGACTCCGAATCACAGAAACGACTGGTACGACGGCGAATGTGAACAGTTGAAAAACGAGAAGAATGCAGCATGGGCGAGAATGCTGCAACACCGTACGAGAGCGAATGGGGCACGTTACAAACAGGCGCGGAACAGGCAGAACTCAGTCTTCCGGATGAAGAAGCGCCAGCAGGAAGAACGAGATCGCGAAGCGATGGAAGAGCTGTACCGCGCTAAGGACACACGAAAGTTCTACGAGAAGCTGAACCGCTCGCGCAGAGGCTTTGTGCCACAAGCCGACATGTGCTGAGATAATCACGGGAATATTCTCACGAGCGAGCGTGAGGTGGTCGAGAGGTAGCGGCAGCATTACGATGAGCACCTCAATGGCGACGTTGCAAGTACTGAAGGTGGCGTGGTAACAGATCTAGGAGTATGTGCACAGGACGAAAGACTTCCGGCCCCTGACCTTCAAGAGATTGAGGAGGAGGTTGGCCGGTTGAAAAACAACAAAGCCGCTGGAGCAGATCAACTACCAAGCGAGCTTCTAAAATACGGTGGAGAAGCACTGGTGAGAGCACTACACTGGGTCATTACCAAGATTTGGGAGGAGGAAGTATTACCGGAGGAATGGATGGAAGGTATCGTGTGTCCCATCTACAAAAAGGGCGACAAGTTGGATTGCGGGAACTACCACGCGATCACACTACTGAGCGCTGCCTACAAGATACTCTCTCAAATTTTATGCCGCCGTCTATCACCGATTGCAAGAGAGTTCGTGGGGCAATATCAGGCTGGATTTATGGGTGAACGCGCTACAACGGATCAGATGTTCGCCATCCGCCAGGTGTTGCAGAAATGCCGCGAATACAACGTGCCCACACATCACTTGTTCATCGATTTCAAATCGGCGTATGATACAATCGATCGAGAACAGCTATGGCAGATTATGCACGAATACGGATTCCCGGATAAACTGATACGGTTGATCAAGGCGACGATGGATCGAGTGATGTGCGTAGTTCGAGTATCAGGGACACTCTCGAGTCCCCTCGAATCTCGCAGAGGGTTACGGCAAGGTGATGGTCTTTCGTGCTTGCTGTTCAACATTGCTTTGGAGGGTGTAATAAGAAGAGCGGGGATAAACACGAGTGGGTCGATTTTCACGAGGTCCGTTCAGCTGCTTGGTTTCGCCGATGATATTGATATTATTGCTCGTAAATTTGAGACGATGGCGGAAACGTACATCCGACTAAAGAGTGAAGCCAGGCGCATCGGATTAGTCATTAATGTGTCGAAGACAAAGTACATGATGGCAAAGGGCTCCAGGGAGGAATCACCGCGCCCGCCACCCCGAATTCATATCGACGGTGATGAAATCGAGGCGGTTGAAGAATTCGTGTACTTGGGCTCACTGGTGACCGACGACAACGACACCAGCAGAGAAATTCAGAGGCGCATTGTGGCAGGAAATCGTGCCTACTTTGGACTCCGCAGAACTCTACGATCGAATAAAGTTCGCCGTAACACGAAGTTAACCATCTACAAAACGTTGATTAGACCGGTCGTCCTCTATGGGCACGAAACATGGACCCTACGTGCAGAGGACCAACGCGCCCTTGGAGTTTTCGAACGGAAGGTCAAAGACAAACAGACGTCTCACTCTTCTCACTTCCCATCGTTTCACTTTTTAACGGATTATTCAAATATTCCGTAGTTCGCAAATCGCTTGCTCATGGCGCTCGCATCGTTTTTGCTCTTGTTTGACGTTTGCTCACTACCGCCATCTACTCAGTAGATTTGCGTACCACAGCATAATTAGCATTGGGCAACTATGTTTGCGTGACGATGATTTTTATCGCATTTTCCCTAAGGATTCTCAGAAATTCCCAGTCATCTGGGATGTATCTTACAAATTTCAGAAAATATTCTCAATCATTTGTGTGAGTCAAAAGCGTCCCGGAAAATATTTAAATAATTCCTGATAATCCCTAAGGACTCTCAGAAATTCCCAGTCATCTGGGATGTATCCTACGAATTTAAGAAAATATTCTCAATCATTTGTGTGAATCAAAAGCGTCCCGGAAAATATTTAAATAATTCCTGAAAATCTCCAAGGATTCTCAGAAATTCCCAGTCATCTGGGATGTATTATACAAATTTCAGAAAATATTCTCAATCATTTGTATGAGTCAAATGCATCCCGGAAAATATTTTTATAGTTCCCGAAAACCCCTAAGGATTCTCAGAAATTCCCAGTCATCTGGGATGTATTCTACAAATTTCAGAAAATATTCTCAATTGGCTTCTTTAGCGGTGTTGAGATAATTCCATATTCTGAATCTGCATGCAAAACTGAGCCAAAATCCAAATTTTCATGAATTTTGGTGCCCGGGAACTCATTTAAAAATCAGTTTGAAGTTTGTATGGGAGCGATTTGTCGAATCACCCCTCGTCGCATTTTGTACTGGGCGGAGCTGTCAAGCAGTTGCCCAGCTGTCAATAGGTGATTTCGAAAAATCTCTTCGAAATCGATTTTAGGTACCAAAATAAAGTTCTAAAAATCTGAAAAAAATCATAGTGGTTCAGAAAAAGGAGCTCTTTTGTATAAAATCAAAAAATCAATACATTTTTCTTAATTAAAAAACCCAATTATTTGTGTGAGTCAAAAGCACCATGTTAAATATTAAAATAATTCCTGAAAATCCCTAAGGATTCTCAGAAATTCCCAATCATCTGGGATATGTTCATTGAATTAAAAAATAATATTCTCAATCATTGGTGAAAGTCAGTAGCATCCCGGAAAATATTTGAATAATTCCTAAAAATCCCTAAGGATTCTCAGAAATTCACGGTTACCTGGGATATATTCTACTAACTTAAAAAAATATTCTCGATCGTTTGCGAAAGTCGGTAGCATATCGAAACATATTTGAATAATTCCTACAAATCCCTAACTTAATAATAACTAGGAAGGTGAGATTCGGACTCTGTCTCAGTTGGGTTGTAATGTCAGAAAGAAGAATAAGTTTTTCAAAATCAATGTTGCAATTCATACTAGTTACCGGAGGCGAACCAGCATCGGGCCAAAAATCTTCTCAATAATAATAATAATAATAATACCCTGAACTTAAAATTTTGAAGTTTTTGAATCTCATTCAAAACTAATAGGGTCTCCAATAAGTCTAGCGTATGAGAATGTAAACCGCCTATCCGGAGACCGCGGGTTCGAATCCCGCTTCGGTTGGGAAATTAAATCAAATCAAATTTTGGGCAGTGTAATATTGTGCTTGCATCACAATATACACAAAGAGCATGGTTGAAGAGAGGGAGGCAAAGTATAGGACGCTGTCGATAAACTACTTAGACTTCCTTTTGGCCATCTCAGAAAACCCCCTTCTTCCTCGTAGACTCCATACAAAATTTTCGAAATTTGTATGAAGCGTAGACTTTGGCAAAGCCCCCCCCCCCCGTCCCCCGTCCCACCTAAGAATCTACGTAATTTAAGGACAGACCCTAACAAGAAAGTAGAAAAAGTAGTCGAAATCTGCATGAATCATCGTATCGGGTCTACCTACTGAACGACTTGCACATCGGCAACGGCTGCTGCTCCCGGATCCGGTAAGTCCCGCTCATCAGGAGGATCATTTATCGGAGGCTGTTGGTGTTGTTCCTGAAGGGCTTCTTGTTGGGCTATTGCTGCCGCTGCTGCTGCTTGCTGCTCCGCTGGCGATGGCTTCCCGACCAATTTCATTTTCGCCCTGTTTGCGACCGTCGTATTCGGCGGAGTTGTCCACGAGCCCATCGGTAACAGATCCATTCCGTGACAATTCACACTGGAACCATCAGTGTCGTCAGCGAACCTATCATCAAACTGCTACACATCAGCGCCAGCAGTTCACCAAATGAACCGCAACTAATGGTGGTCGATCGTAAGGTTGCAACCCGACCGGGACGTCACGTTGCATGATAGCCGATGGGTGGTAGCCAGCCCAGCGCAACACCCCGGCTGCTGACGCGGTGGAACTTCATCGTCTTTCGGGCGTGGTTGCATTCCCATGAGGTAATTTTTTATGCCGAGAATACGATCACGTTGCACCAGATTCGGACGATCCTGCAGCGAGATTGTGGGAAAGAATTGTAATGATCGGAAATTGTATAGATTATAAAATACTAACCGCTAGTGAAAACAGCTGAAAACTGTTTGTTGAATTCGGTATTTCCAGAGTATTTCCGGATTTGTTTCGGAGCCCCCGGAGCCAACATCAGCAGGCTCGCAAAACAAGACCGAAGACGACGGGCACAATTTTTGCTGCTGCATTTTTTTTTCTCCGAGCTGCTCCCGGATTTTGTAAGTCCGTCCATCCGGAGGATCATTGGTTGGTTGGAGGCTGTTGGTGTTGTTCCTGAAAGGTGTTGTTGGGCGAGTTGTTGTGCTATTCCTGTCGCTGCCACTGCTTGCAGTGTAACCTGCTTCCGCTGGTGATCATAATTGGGTTGTTTAGTGAATAGAATATTGTTATTTTCAATAGCCTAATCGAAAGAGCTCATTTTTCTGAGTATAACGTGATTTTATTGGATTCCAATACCTTTGTTTTGATGGTTAAATTAACAAAACAGTTTTAATTTTTGTGGATAGAATGACAGTACAATCGATAAAGTGACAGTTCGATCCGAACAAAAAATTTCCCCCATACAAACTTTAAATGCATTTTAAAAATAGTTCCCGGACTCCAAAAATTATGAAATTTTGGATTTCGAATAATTTTTGAGTGGAGAATCCGATTATGAAATAATCCGGATACCCCTAAAGAACCCAATTGACCAAACTTTGCCGGAGATCACGTTTTTTTAGTGTTTGACCCGCTCCATCATGACCGCTCTTCTTTGCGGAAACAGATCGATAATAACCGTTAAGTTCCTCGGGCCTCCAGCAATCCGGGAGTCATTCGTGGGCATACTACGGAAGTATGTATTGTTGATGTTCTTCGCTCGGTCCTTCGGCAACGAATGATGAATGTGGCAGCTGTTCATGGCGAACGGTCCAGTGATCAGCACTTCCAACTTGAGGGCCAGATTCTCGCCACAATACACCCCCCTCAACATTCATCACTCTCTGCTAACGCACTGCAACCAAACGGGATTTCTATTTTCCACTGTTTTTCACCCGTTAATTCGCGGAGGCACTTTTATTGCACTAATATTTTAATTACGCACTGCGCGTGGCCCAAACATTTTTTTTTGTTTTCCTTCTGGGCAGCAGCGACGGGCACAGCCAACGGGACGATCACGACGAACAAACAAAAAGGAACAATGAAATCGAACTGTCAAACCTAGTTCGAATTTTGAATGAGTGAGAGGTGAGATGAAGTTCTCTTTCTCTCACACGGCGCAAAGGCAAACGTCAAAATGATCGAAGCTTGACGGTTTGATTTTTCGTCGATATATTCGGCACTGGGTTGTTTTAGGCTGCAAAACGGTGAGTCGATAAGGAGAGCGTCCAATATAGCTCTGGTCCTCACAAGTTCCTACCTCATGCTTCCACGGGTCAAGCGATGACAAAGACCGCCAGCTAAGAGTTGTGTGCTTAGCTGGTAGTGCAGCCTGGGCACTGTTGTCCTTCAGACTTCAGCTAGATTGAGGAGGTACGATCCGAGTGTCTGTTCACCAAGGAGGTGCGGCTCAAACAGCGTCTGTTCTGGCATCCAGCGGCTGAGTAAGAAACGCTGCACCACGCCCAGCTAGATCCAAGGTGGTAGCCCCATCAGCGTGGTCGTCACAGTGTTGGTTGGGACGTTAAACAGAACTGGCACGATTGCCCTCCGGCGAGACAGGAGTGTTGGCGTAGGCCCAATAAGCCACCCTTAAAAATCCCCATTGCGAATAACATAGGAGAAAATACGACTCGATACAATCGGCAAAGACCCACGCGACGAAATAAGGACTACGATTGGAAACTTGGAACATGGAATTGCAAGTCACTAGGTTTCGCAGGATGTGACAGGATAATCTACGACGAACTACATCCCCGCAACTTCGACATCGTGGCGTTGCAGGAACTTTGTTGGACTGGACAGAAAGTGTGGAAAAGCGGGCATCGAGCGGCTACCTTCTACCAAAGCTGTGGCACCACCAATGAACTGGGAACAGGATTTATAGTGTTGGGCAAGATGCGACAACGTGTGATCGGGTGGCAGCCGATCAACTCAAGGATGTGCATGTTGAGAGTTAAGGGCCGTTTCTTCAACTACAGCATCATCAACGTCCACTGTCCACACGAAGGGAGACCTGATGACGAGAAAGAAGCGTTCTACGCGCAGTTAGAGCAAACATACGATGGTTGCTCGCCGCGTGACGTGAAAATCGTTGTCGGCGACATGAACGCGCAAATAGGAAGGGAGGAAATGTACAGACCGGTAATCGGGCGAAACAGCCTGCACGCCGTATCGAATGATAACGGCCAGCGATGCGTAAACTTTGCAGCCTCCCGTGGTATGGTAGTCCGAAGCACCTTCTTCCCCCGCAAAGATATCCACAAAGCCACCTGTAGATCACCCGACCATCAAACAGAAAACCAAATCGACCACGTTCTAATCGACGGTAAATTCTTCTCAGATATAACCAACGTCCGCACATACCTTAGCGCGAATATAGATTCGGATCACTACTTAGTCGCTGTATGCATGCGCTCAAAACTTTCGACAGTTATCACCACGCGTCGAAGTCGAACGCCGCGGCTCAACATCGAGCAATTTCGTAACGTAGAAGTGGCTCAAGACTACGCGCAGCAGTTAGCAGTGGCCCTACCAACGGAAGAGCAGCTTGGCGCAGCTACACTTGAAGATGGCTGGAGGGACATCCGATCCGCCATAGGTAGTACCTCGGCTACAGCACTAGGCTTCGCGACTCCGAATCACAGAAACGACTGGTACGACGGCGAATGTGAACAGTTGAAAAACGAGAAGAATGCAGCATGGGCGAGAATGCTGCAACACCGTACGAGAGCGAATGGGGCACGTTACAAACAGGCGCGGAACAGGCAGAACTCAGTCTTCCGGATGAAGAAGCGCCAGCAGGAAGAACGAGATCGCGAAGCGATGGAAGAGCTGTACCGCGCTAAGGACACACGAAAGTTCTACGAGAAGCTGAACCGCTCGCGCAGAGGCTTTGTGCCACAAGCCGACATGTGCTGAGATAATCACGGGAATATTCTCACGAGCGAGCGTGAGGTGGTCGAGAGGTAGCGGCAGCATTACGATGAGCACCTCAATGGCGACGTTGCAAGTACTGAAGGTGGCGTGGTAACAGATCTAGGAGTATGTGCACAGGACGAAAGACTTCCGGCCCCTGACCTTCAAGAGATTGAGGAGGAGGTTGGCCGGTTGAAAAACAACAAAGCCGCTGGAGCAGATCAACTACCAAGCGAGCTTCTAAAATACGGTGGAGAAGCACTGGTGAGAGCACTACACTGGGTCATTACCAAGATTTGGGAGGAGGAAGTATTACCGGAGGAATGGATGGAAGGTATCGTGTGTCCCATCTACAAAAAGGGCGACAAGTTGGATTGCGGGAACTACCACGCGATCACACTACTGAGCGCTGCCTACAAGATACTCTCTCAAATTTTATGCCGCCGTCTATCACCGATTGCAAGAGAGTTCGTGGGGCAATATCAGGCTGGATTTATGGGTGAACGCGCTACAACGGATCAGATGTTCGCCATCCGCCAGGTGTTGCAGAAATGCCGCGAATACAACGTGCCCACACATCACTTGTTCATCGATTTCAAATCGGCGTATGATACAATCGATCGAGAACAGCTATGGCAGATTATGCACGAATACGGATTCCCGGATAAACTGATACGGTTGATCAAGGCGACGATGGATCGAGTGATGTGCGTAGTTCGAGTATCAGGGACACTCTCGAGTCCCCTCGAATCTCGCAGAGGGTTACGGCAAGGTGATGGTCTTTCGTGCTTGCTGTTCAACATTGCTTTGGAGGGTGTAATAAGAAGAGCGGGGATAAACACGAGTGGGTCGATTTTCACGAGGTCCGTTCAGCTGCTTGGTTTCGCCGATGATATTGATATTATTGCTCGTAAATTTGAGACGATGGCGGAAACGTACATCCGACTAAAGAGTGAAGCCAGGCGCATCGGATTAGTCATTAATGTGTCGAAGACAAAGTACATGATGGCAAAGGGCTCCAGGGAGGAATCACCGCGCCCGCCACCCCGAATTCATATCGACGGTGATGAAATCGAGGCGGTTGAAGAATTCGTGTACTTGGGCTCACTGGTGACCGACGACAACGACACCAGCAGAGAAATTCAGAGGCGCATTGTGGCAGGAAATCGTGCCTACTTTGGACTCCGCAGAACTCTACGATCGAATAAAGTTCGCCGTAACACGAAGTTAACCATCTACAAAACGTTGATTAGACCGGTCGTCCTCTATGGGCACGAAACATGGACCCTACGTGCAGAGGACCAACGCGCCCTTGGAGTTTTCGAACGGAAGGTCAAAGACAAACAGACGTCTCACTCTTCTCACTTCCCATCGTTTCACTTTTTAACGGATTATTCAAATATTCCGTAGTTCGCAAATCGCTTGCTCATGGCGCTCGCATCGTTTTTGCTCTTGTTTGACGTTTGCTCACTACCGCCATCTACTCAGTAGATTTGCGTACCACAGCATAATTAGCATTGGGCAACTATGTTTGCGTGACGATGATTTTTATCGCATTTTCTTCCAAGTGACACGTCTGTTTGTCTGTGGGAAGGTGTTGCGTACCATCTACGGCGGAGTGCAGATGGAAGACGGGACTTGGAGAAGGCGAATGAACCACGAGCTTCATCAGCTGCTGAGAGAACCAACCATCGTCCATACCGCGAAAATCGGGAGGCTACGGTGGGCGGATCACGTCATCAGGATGTCGGATAGCAACCCGACTAAAATGGTTCTCGAGAGTCATCCGACCGGTACAAGAAGACGTGGAGCGCAGCGAGCTAGGTGGGTCGACCAAGTGGAGGACGATCTGCGGACCCTACGCAGAGTGCGGAACTGGAGGCAAACAGCCATGGACCGAGTGGAATGGAGGCGGCTACTATGTACAGCAGAGGCCACCCCGGCCTTAGCCTGACCGGTAAGGTAAGTAAGTTGTTTTATATCGGTGGTGCATGCAAGCTGGTGAAAAATCAATAATTTAAAATAGAAACAACTACTACGGGAATATCAACAGGAGATGTAAGTAACCTACGGTGACCTATAAATATATTTTCGCTTCATTTGTTCTCAAATCCGCATAATCATTGCAGATAAATACATTCATGATGATGGTCATGTTTCGCTGAGTATCCCGCGGA
Organism: Aedes albopictus; assembly: GCF_035046485.1. NCBI lineage: Eukaryota > Metazoa > Arthropoda > Insecta > Diptera > Culicidae > Aedes > Aedes albopictus. The sequence goes on along the minus strand of NC_085136.1, from coordinate 177,895,501 downwards.
GAAGTCAGCCGGCGTTTGAGCTCCTAAATTTTAAAAACTTTTATTGTCGCGCTTATCTTAGATTCTCAACAAGTTGCGTTCGAAACGCGCAGCATCAGATCGCGCCAGACCGCGCACGTATGATTTACACACGGTGTGCACCTTGGCTAAAACTGTTTTTGCAGCCGCCGGGTGGGAGCTGTCATGGATAATCAGCCGCCGTATACAAATCAAACGGGGCGCAATCTTTTCGCGATAAACAACGGCTGGTTGAGATCATCACCATCTGAGTGATTAAGCTGGGATGCACAATAAAATTCAAAGCAGAATAATCCGTGGAATAAATTTATATTGTCTATCCGGTTGGAATCAAGACCGACATTCAATCAAAAATTGCCATTTTCTTGGTCCACAGGTGTCGCAACTGTTTCGCATCTAGTGCGCTGTGTTGCTGACAACAACGGGAAGGATGCGCACTACTTTTGGCATGATTAAAAAACGTCGCGAGTTGGGTCGCGTCGCGACTTGATTGTGCGAAGTCCGGTTTGGTGGCGGCCCGACAATACTACAATATGTTGCAATATTCATGAAGTCTTTTATTTTATAATAACTTTCAAATTTTACCTTCTTTCGGATACCTAAAGACACTATATGCAAAGACACGAAATGTTCCAATTGGAATTCCAAATTTTCTGTCAATGTCATTCCAATCGAGCAGGAGACCTGTCAAACGTGCTTTAAAGCATTGCTCGTCGGCATCATCGTCATGATTGGATGATCATCATCGACAACAACAATCATCACACTTCGTATCTTTGCTTATAGTATCTTTACGGATACCATAACCTCAATCTGCAAAATATTCTTCGAAATAATGGGTCATTTTTACCCATTTTCAATTTGAATATCAAGGGTGAAAAATACCCATATTTTGAAGTTCGAGTCGAATACCCATTAATGGGTAAATCGACTTTACCCATTAAGGGGCGGTACTGACCTCGCAAGTACTGTAGAAAAAGATAGGCCAAGAAACGGTCAAGAAACGATTTTCTGTCAAAATTTCTTGAGCCGTACTCAGCTGGAACAGAATAATCGATGAACTTGATGATCAATGATGATGGTGATGATTGTGTCGATCAAACCAGTTGTCACTTTTTCCTTGTGGGAAAAATGCTCCGACCTATTATTCCGCAAGTAAAGTGACATTCTTGACTGACTGTGAGCTTATTAAATTTTATTTATTTACATTTTGTTCCTCAGCAAGTCATTTACTAGAAAGTAAGTTTTTGACAAAATAGTTTTTGTGGTTTCTAATTATAAAATCTGTTCAATTGCTATTAGGTCAAATATTAGGAAGTGGCTGGAACCTGCTCGGAACAGCAATCATTGCGGCACGCAAATGTCCATGGTCTCCGGCACAAACTGCTCCACGGTCAACCTGGCCGCATCGGCTTGATAGTGCACCAAACCCGATACATTTTGCCAGAACTGGCTCTAGGAACCAGACATATTGATTATTTGCCGACGACGGACGCATTATGTACTTTGAGATAGTTCCAGACTAGTGGCGGACAGGATCGGATTATAAGCTGCCGGCTGCACCCCGAGCTGGATCTATCGATTTGTCCTGCTGGCGAAGCATAAGTGACCCTATTGATTTGGTTCAGACGGTCCACCCGCATAAGTAGCCAATGCGCCAGAAGGATTCGGAGAAAATGAGGCCACCGGGGAGAACAGAATCAACATTAACGATGTCAGCTTCGGGACGAAAGTAATTAGAGATCCTGTGATTGTGTGACTATGAGCCGGCATCGAGTTGCAGCATTTGCCGGAATTAGGCACCGATTTGGACAAGGCGGCGAATAAAACGAGCTAAAAAAACCGCAAATGAAGTTGTTGCTGGAAAAGCAGATGGGTAATCCGCAACATAGATTCTGGCAGCAAAGTGACATTAAAATGCAGCAGCAAAACACCGCTCGAAAGTTCCATCGAAAATCGGTCCTAAACATCTTCCATGTTTTATTGTTACAATACAGAATACACTGCTTTGAAGTAACAGGAATTCCTCCAGAATTTTTATCTAGAATCAGTATATGAGTTTCTTCGAAAACTCCTCCAGGAGAGGGGAGGTGTTTCAAGTGCTCCTTTAAAAGTCTTTCCAAATATTTTTTCAAGAGTTTCATTGGCAAATCATTCTGGATCATGCCAGGGTTTCCTCATAGATTTCTCCAGGGATTATTCTTCTGTATGGCTCTACGTTCCCACTGGAACTTGGCCTGCCTCTCTTCAACTTAGTATTCTTAGAGCACTTCCACAGTTATTAATTGAAGGGCTTTCTTTGTCTGTCATTGCATGGATTTGTACATTGTGAGGCAAGCACAATGATACACAAGGACTCGAGAAAATTTTCCCGACCGGAACGGGAATCGAACCCGCCGTCTCCGGATTGGCGATCCATAGCCTTAACTATGTACTAGGCTAACTGGAAACACCAATTTATATCTCCAGGGATTCATTATTAGATTCATCCAGGAGTTACTTCTGGAAGTTGCTCAGGCTTTTCTTCTAATATTCTTTCGAAGTTTATTCAGTAGTTCTTTATGAGATTTTTTTTAAGTATTTTCGATTTCTTCAAATTTCTTATGAGATTCCTCCAGGAGTATCCTCAGCAAATCCTTTTGGGATTGCTCCAAGTGTTCCTTATGTGATTCCTCCACGAATTCCTTATACAGGAATTCTTTATGAGAATGCTCCAAAAGTTCCTTCTGCGATTCCCCCAGGAATTAGTTTTGGGATTCTTTCATGAATTCCTTCTGGAATTGCTGCAGGAGTTCCTTCTGGGATTCCTCCAGTAATTCCTTCTGGGAATCTTCTAGGAATTTCTTATGGGATTTTTCCAGGAATTCTTAAGCCCCCTGAACTAGCATCTGTCAAAATACACATTGAGATGAAAAAAAAAAATCCCTCGTAAAATTTCTGTATGGGATTCCTTTAGAAATTCCTCCGAGGTTCCTTCAGGAAGTCCTCCGAGAATTCCCCCAGGGATTCCTTTAAGAAATCCTCCGGAGCGTCCTTCAGGAAGTGCTCCGCGAATTTCTCCGGGAATTCATCCAGAAATTCTTTCAGTAATACTTCCAGAAATTACTCCTGGAATTCTTCCTTGAATTTTTCCTGAAATTCCTACGAGAATTCTTTCAGAAATTCCACTGAAATGCTGCCAGGAAATCTCCAAGGATTTTTTTTGCAGGAATGCTTCTAGGAATTTCTCGAAGAATGCTTCTAAACTTCTCCAGAAATGCTTCCAGAGATTCTTCCACGCATTCCTTAAAGAATGCTTTCAGGAATTCTTCCAGAATTGCTCCCGGAATCCTACCACGAATTACTCCAGAAATTCTTCCAGGAATTCATCCATGTATCCACAAGAACTACTCCAGAAATACTTCCAAGAATTCACCCAGGAATTCTTCCGAGGATTTCTCCAGATATTCCTCCGGGGATTTTCCCACGAATTCCTCCAAGAATATCTATAAAAATCCCCCAAGGAATCCTCCAAGAAGTTCTGCAGAAAAACTTGCAAATATTCCTCCTGCAATTGTTCAAGAAATACTTTCAGGAATTATTTAGGGAATTCGTTTAGAAATTCTTCCAGGTATTCCTCCAGGATTACTGCCATGAATTCTCCCAGGATATCTTCACGGAATTTCTCCTGTAATTGTTTCAGTAATGCCACCAGAAATGCTTTCAGGAATTCCTCCAGAAACTCTTTCAGGAATCCTCCAGTAATTTATCCGTATGTTTTCCAGGAATACTTCTAGAAAATCCTCCGTGGTTTCCCCGGCGATTCCTTCAGGAACTCCTCTGGGGATTTTTTTTAAAGAAATTCCTCCATAAACTTCTGCAGGAGAACTTCCAAATATTCCTCCAGAAATTCTTCTAGGAATTCCTTTTTTTTTCAAGAAATTATTTCAGGAATTTCTGTAGAAATTCTTTTAGAAATTCCATCGGGAATTCTTCCAAGAAATCCTCCAGGAATTCTGCCAGGAATTTCTCCAGAATTCCTTCAGTAATGTCTTCAGGAGTTCTTTCAGGTATTCCTTCTGAACTTCAACCAGGAATTCATTCAAGTATTTTTTCCAGGGATTCCTCCAGGAATACTGGAATTCATCCATGACTTTTTCCAGGAGCTCTTTCATGAAAACTTCCAGGAATTCCTCCGTGGATTCTTCCAGGTAATCCTCCAGGAATTCCTCCGGGGATTCCTCCAGGAATTTCTCCGGGGATTGCTCCAGGGATTCCTCCAGGAGTTTGTGCGGGGATTTCTTAAGGAATTCCTCCTGGGGTTTCCCCATGAGTTCCTCCGGGGATTCCTCCAGAAATTACTCCGGGGATTCCTCCAGGTATTTCTCTGGGGATTCCCCCAGGAATTTCTCCGGGGATTCCTCCAGGAATTCTCCATAAATTCCTCCAGGGATTCCTCCAGGTATTTCTCCGGGGATTCCTCCAGGAATTCCTCCGGAGATTCCTCCAGGAATTCCTGCGGGGATTACTTAAATAATTCCTCCGGGGATTCTCCCATAAATTCCTCCAGGGATTGCTCCGGGGATTCCTCTAGGAATTCTCCAAAAATTCCTCCGCGGATTCCTCCAAAAATTCCTCCGGAGATTCTCCCAGGAATTCCTCCAGGGATTCCTCCAGGAATTATCCAAAATTCCTCCGGGGATTCCTCCAGGAATTCCTCCGGGAATTCCTTCAAGAATTCCTCCGGGGATTCTCCCAGGAATTCCTCCGGGGATTCCTCCAGGAATTCTCCAAAAATTCCTCCGGGGATTCCTCCAGGAATTCCTCCGGGGATTCCTCTAGGAATTCCTCCGGTTATTCCTCTAGGAATTCCTCCGGGGATTCCTCTAGGAATTCCTCCGGGGACTCCTCCGGGGATTCCTCCAGGAATTCCTCCGGGGATTCCTCCAGGATTTCCTCCGGGGATTCCTCCAGGAATTCCTCCGGGGATTCCTCCAGGAATTCCTCCGGGAATTCCTCCAGGAATTCCTCCGGGAATTCCTCCGGGCAGTGGCGTCTCGTAACCTCACTTTTTACCTGTTCAACGACCCTAAAACTTGCATTTGCGGAGAATTCAGAACCAGAATCAAATTGAAAATGGATGGAAACGACTTTTCTTGTCATTCTCTACTATTTACAAGCTAATTTGCTGAGAAAATTCAAGAATTTACATTCGTTGAACAGGTAGATTTGAGGTTAGGGAATCGCCACTGCCTCCGGGAATTCCTCCAGGAATTCCTCCGGGGATTCCTCCAGGAATTCTTCCGGGGATTCCTCCAGGAATTCCTCCGGGGATTCCTCCAGGAATTCCTCCGGGGATTCCTCCAGGAATTCCTCCGGGGATTCCTCCAGGAATTCCTCCGGGGATTCCTCCAGGAATTCCTCCGGGGATTCCTCCAGGAATTCCTCCGGGGATTCCTCCAGGAATTCCTCCGGGGATTCCTCCGGGGATTCCTCCAGGAATTCCTCCGGGGATTCCTCCAGGAATTCCTCCGGGGATTCCTCCAGGAATTCCTCCGGGGATTCCTCCAGGAATTCCTCCGGGGATTCCTCCAGGAATTCCTCCGGGGATTCCTCCAGGAATTCCTCCGGGGATTCCTCCAGGAATTCCTCCGGGGATTCCTCCAGGAATTCCTCCGGGGATTCCTCCAGGAATTCCTCCGGGGATTCCTCCAGGAATTCCTCCGGGGATTCCTCCAGGAATTCCTCCGGGGATTCTTCGAGGCATTCCTCCGGGGATCCCTCCAAAAATTCTTCCGAGGATTCTTCCGAAGAATCTTCCAGGAATTCCTCCGGGGATCACTCCTTCAATTCCTCCGGGAACTTCTCCAGGAATTCCTCCGAGAATTTCTGCAGGAATTCCTCTAAGAATTTCTCCAGGAATTCCTCCGGGGATTTCTCCTGAAATTTCTCCGGGTATTCTTTCGGGAATTCCTCCAGGTATTTCTTCGGCGATTTCTCCAGGAATTCCGCAAGAAATTCCTTCAGGAATACTTCCAGGAATTGCTGCAGGAATTCCTCCGGGAATTGCTTCAAGAATTCCTCCGGTGATTCTCCCAGGAATTCCTCCAGAGATTCTTCCGGGGATTCCTCCAGGAATTCTCCAAAAATTCCTCCGGGGATTCCTCCAAAAATTCCTCCGGGGATTCTCCTAGGAATTTCTTCGGGGATAACTCCTGGAATTCCTCCGGGAATTTCTCCAGGAATTCCTCCGAGAATTTCTCCAGGAATTCCTGCGAGAATTTCTCCAGGAATTCCTCCGGGGATTCTTCCTGAAATTTCTTACGGGAATTCCTCCAGGTATTCCTCCGGCGATTTCTCCAGGAATTCCTAAAGAAATTCTTTCAGGAATACTTTCAGGAATTGCTGCAGGAATTCCTCCATGAATTCTTTCAGGAATTTACTTCACTAGGAATTCTTCCAGGAATTCCTTCATAAAATCTTCCAGGAATGCTTCCAGCAATTCTTCCAGGAATTTGATATAAAAATTCCTCCTTGGAATCCTCCAGGAAGTTCAGCAGTAACACTTCCAAATATTTCTCCAGGAATTGTTCAAGAAATTCTTTCAGGAAATATTTTTGGATTTCCTCCAGGAATTCTACCAGGATAGCCTCCCGGAATTTCTCCTGTAATTCTTTCAGTAATGGCTTCAGGAATTCTTCCAGAAACTCTTCCAGGAAATCCTCCACGAATTCATCCATATTTTCCAGGAACTGCTCCAGAAATACTTCCACGAATTCCACCGTGGATTCTTTAGAAATTCCTCCGAGGATTCCTCCATAAATTTCTGCAGGATCTAATCCAGGAATTCAGCCACGAATTCCTAGAGAATTTTTCCAGGAATTCTGATAGAAATTACTCCAGGAATTAATCCAGAAATCTAGGAATCTATCCAGGATTTTTTCAGGAATTCATCCAGAAGTTTCTCGGAAAATTCTCCAGAAGTTCCTCAGAATTTCTTCTTGATGTTCGACGGGATTTCTTCTGAAAATTCTTCCTATTCCAGATGATTCCTTCAGGAATTCCTCTGGGGATTGCTTCAAGAACTCTACCGGGGATTCCTCCAGCAACTTCTCCGGGGATTTCTCTTGGAATCCTCCTGAGGAATCCTACACGAATTCTTTCAGGAATTCCTCCGAAAATTATTCCAGGAATTCCTCCGGGGATTCTTCCATGCATTCTTCAGGAGATTTTCAGAGAATCCCCGAGACTTCCTGGAGGAAACACCGAAAAATTTCCTGACCTAAGGTATGCCACAAGAATTCTATTAGGCACCCGCGGAGGAATTCCTGGAGGAGTCCCTGAAAGAATTCCTGGAGGAATCCCTGGAGAAATTCCTGGAGGGATCCCTGCTGGATTTTCGGGAGGAATTCCTTGAGGAATCCCCGGAGGAATTCCTGGAAGAATTCCTGGAGAAATTCCTGGAAGAATTCCTGGAGAAATTCCTGGAAGAATTCCTGGAGAAATTCCTGGAAGAATTCCTGGAGAAATTCCTAGAAGAATTCCTGGAGAAATTCCCGGAAGAATTCCTGGAGAAATTCCTGGAGAAATTCCTGGAAGAATTCCTGGAGGAATTCCTGGAGAAATTCCTGGAGGAATTCCCGGAGAAATTCCTGGAGGAATTACTGGAGAAATTCCTAGAGAAATTCCTGGAGGAATTCCTGGAGGGATTCCCGGAGGAATTCCTGGAGGAATCCCCGAAGGAATTCCTGGAGGAATCCCTGAAGGAATTTCTGGAGGAATCCCCTAAGGAATTCCTGGAGGAATCCCCGAAGGAATTCCTGGAGGAATCACCGAAGGAATTCCTGGAGGAATCCCCGGAGGAATTCCTGGAGGAATCCCCGGAGGAATTCCTGGAGGAATCCCCGGAGGAATTCCTGGAGGAATCCCCGGAGGAATTCCTGGAGGAATCCCCGGAGGAATTCCTGGAGGAATCCCCGGAGGAATTCCTGGAGGAATCCCCGGAGGAATTCCTGGAGGAATCCCCGGAGGAATTCCTGGAGGAATCCCCGGAGGAATTCCTGGAGGAATCCCCGGAGGAATTCCTGGAGGAATCCCCGGAGGAATTCCTGGAGGAATCCCCGGAGGAATTCCTGGAGGAATCCCCGGAGGAATCCCTGGAGGAATTTCCGGAGGAATTCCTGGAGGAATTCCTGGAGAAATTCCTGGAGGAATTCCTGGAGGAATTCCTGAAGAAATTCCTGGAGGAATTCCTGGAGAAAGTCCTGGAGGAATCCCTGGAGAAATTCCTGGAGAAAGTCCTGGAGGAATTCCTGGAAGGAATTCCTGGAGAAATTCCTGGAGAAATTCCTGGAGAAATTCCTGGAGGAATTCCTGCAGTAATTCCTGGAGGAATTCCTGGAGAAATTCCTGGAGGAATTCCTGGAGAAAATCCTGGAGGAATTCCTGGAGAAATTCCTTGAGGAATTCCTGGAGAAATTCCTGGAGAAATTCCTGGAGAAATTCCTGGAGAAATTCCTGGAGGAATTCCTGGAGAAATTCCTGGAGGAATTCCTGGAGGAATTCCTGGAGGAATTCCTGGAGAAATTCCTGGAGGAATTCCTGGAGAAATTCCTGGAGGAATTCCTGGAGAAATTCCTGGAGGAATTCCTGGAGGAATTTCTGGAGAAATTCCTGGAGGGATTCCTGGAGAAATTCCTGGAAGAATTCCTGGAGAAATTCCTGGAGGAATTCCTGGAGAAATTCCTGGAGGAATTCCCGGTGGAATTCCTGTAGGATTTTTCGGAGGAATTCCTGGAGGAATCTTCTGGAGGAATTCCTGGAGCAATTCCTGGAGGAATTCCTGGAGAAATTCCTTGAGGAATTCCTGGAGAAATTCCTCGAGAAATTCCTGGAGGAATTGCTGGAGGAAGAAGAATTCCTGGAGGAATTGCTGGAGAAATTCCTGGAGGAATTCCTGGAGAAATTCCTGGAGGAATTCCTGGAGGAATTCCCGGAGGAATTTTAGGAGGAATTCCTGTAGGAATTCCCGGAGAAATTCCTGGAGGAATTCCTGGAGAAATTCCTGGAGGAATTCCTGGAGAAATTCCTGGGGGAATTCCTGGAGATATTCCTGGAGGAATTCCTGGAGGAATTCCTGTAGGAATTCCCGGAGGAATTCCCGTAGAAATTCCTGGAGGAATTCCTGGAGGAATTCCCGGAGAAATTCCTGCAGGAATTCCCGGAGAAATTCCTGGAAGAATTCCTGGAGAAATTCCTGGAAGAATTCCTGGAGAAATTCCTGGAAGAATTCCTGGAGAAATTCCTGGAAGAATTCCTGGAGAAATTCCTGGAAGAATTCCTGGAGAAATTCCTGGAAGAATTCCTGGAGAAATTCCTGGAAGAATTCCTGGAGAAATTCCTGGAAGAATTCCTGGAGAAATTCCTGGAAGAATTCCTGGAGAAATTCCTGGAAGAATTCCTGGAGAAATTCCTGGAAGAATTCCTGGAGAAATTCCTGGAAGAATTCCTGGAGGAATTCCCGGAGAAATTCCTGGAGGAATTCCCGGAGAAATTCCTTGAGGAATTACTGGAGAAATTCCTGGAGAAATTCCTGGAAGAATTCCTGGAGTAATTCCTGGAGGAATTCCTGGAGGAATCCCCGAAGGAATTCCTGGAGGAATCCCCGAAGGAATTTCTGGAGGAATCCCCGGAGGAATTCCTGGAGGAATCCCCGGAGGAATTCCTGGAGGAATCCCCGGAGGAATTCCTGGAGGAATCCCCGGAGGAATTCCTGGAGGAATCCCCGGAGGAATTCCTGGAGGAATCCCCGGAGGAATTCCTGGAGGAATCCCCGGAGGAATTCCTGGAGGAATCCCCGGAGGAATTCCTGGAGGAATCCCCGGAGGAATTCCTGGAGGAATCCCCGGAGGAATTCCTGGAGGAATCCCCGGAGGAATTCCTGGAGGAATCCCCGGAGGAATTCCTGGAGGAATCCCCGGAGGAATTCCTGGAGGAATCCCCGGAGGAATTCCTGGAGGAATCCCCGGAGGAATTCCTGGAGGAATCCCCGGAGGAATTCCTGGAGGAATCCCCGGAGGAATTCCTGGAGGAATCCCCGGAGGAATTCCTGGAGGAATCCCCGGAGGAATTCCTGGAGGAATCCCCGAAGGAATTCCTGGAGGAATCCCCGGAGGAATTCCTGGAGGAATCCCCGGAGGAATTCCTGGAGGAATCCCCGGAGGAATTCCTGGAGGAATCCCCGGAGGAATTCCTGGAGGAATCCCCGGAGGAATTCCTGGAGGAATCCCCGGAGGAATTCCTGGAGGAATCCCCGGAGGAATTCCTGGAGGAATCCCCGGAGGAATTCCTGGAGGAATCCCCGGAGGAATTCCTGGAGGAATCCCCGGAGGAATTCCTGGAGGAATCCCCGGAGGAATTCCTGGAGGAATCCCCGGAGGAATTCCTGGAGGAATCCACGGAGGAATTCCTGGAGGAATCCCCGGAGGAATTCCTGGAGGAATCCCCGGAGGAATTCCTGGAGGAATCCCCGGAGGAATTCCTGGAGGAATCCCCGGAGGAATTCCTGGAGGAATCCCCGGAGGAATTCCTGGAGGAATCCCCGGAGGAATTCCTGGAGGAATCCCCGGAGGAATTCCTGGAGGAATCCCCGGAGGAATTCCTGGAGGAATCCCCGGAGGAATTCCTGGAGGAATCCCCGGAGGAATTCCTGGAGGAATCCCCGGAGGAATTCCTGGAGGAATCCCCGGAGGAATTCCTGGAGGAATCCCCGGAGGAATTCCTGGAGGAATCCCCGGAGGAATTCCTGGAGGAATCCCCGGAGGAATTCCCGGAGGAATCCCCGAAGGAATTCCTGGAGGAATCCCCGAAGGAATTCCTGGAGGAATCCCCGAAGGAATTCCTGGAGGAATCCCCTAAGGAATTCCTGGAGGAATCCCCGAAGGAATTCCTGGAGGAATCCCCGAAGGAATCCCTGGAGGAATTCCCGGAGAAATTCCTTGAGGAATTCCTGGAGAAATTCCTGGAGAAATTCCTGGAAGAATTCCTGGAGAAATTCCTGGAAGAATTCCTGGAGAAATTCCTGGAAGAATTCCTGGAGAAATTCCTGGAAGAATTCCTGGAGAAATTCCTGGAAGAATTCCTGTAGAAATTCCTGGAGAAATTCCTGGAAGAATTCCTGTAGGAATTCCCGGAGAAATTCCTGGAAGAATTCCTGGAGAAATTCCTGGAGGAATTCCCGGAGAAATTCCTGGAAGAATTCCTGGAGAAATTCCTGGAAGAATTCCTGGAGAAATTCCTGGAGAAATTCCTGGAGGAATTCCTGGAGAAATTTCCGGAGGAATCCCCGAAGGAATTCCTGGAGGAATCCCCGAAGGAATTCCCGAAGGAATTCCTGGAGGAATCCCCGAAGGAATTCCTGGAGGAATCCCCGAAGGAATTCCTGGAGGAATCCCCGAAGGAATTCCTGGAGGAATCCCCGAAGGAATTCCTGGAGGAATCCCCGAAGGAATTGCTGGAGGAATCCCCTAAGGAATCCCTGGAGGAATTTCCGGAGGAATTCCTGGAGGAATTCCTGGAGAAATTCCTGGAGGAATTCCTGAAGAAATTCCTGGAGGAATTCCTGGAGAAAGTCCTGGAGGAATCCCTGGAGAAATTCCTGGAGAAAGTCCTGGAGGAATTCCTGGAAGGAATTCCTGGAGAAATTCCTGGAGGAATTCGTGGAGAAATTCCTGGAGGAATTCCTGCAGTAATTCCTGGAGGAATTCCTGGAGAAAATCCTGGAGGAATTCCTATAGAAATTCCTTGAGGAATTCCTGGAGAAATTCCTGGAGAAATTCCTGGAGGAATTCCTGGAGAAATTCCTGGAGGAATTCCTGGAGGAATTCCTGGAGGAATTCCTGGAGGAATTCCTGGAGAAATTCCTGGAGGAATTCCTGGAGAAATTCCTGGAGGAATTCCTGGAGAAATTCCTGGAGGAATTCCTGGAGAAATTTCTGGAGGAATTCCTGGAGGAATTTCTGGAGAAATTCCTGGAGGGATTCCTGGAGAAATTCCTGGAGAAATTCCTGGAGGAATTCCTGGAGAAATTCCTGGAGGAATTCCCGGTGGAATTCCTGTAGGATTTTTCGGAGGAATTCCTGGAGGAATCTTCTGGAGGAATTCCTGGAGCAATTCCTGGAGGAATTCCTGGAGAAATTCCTTGAGGAATTCCTGGAGAAATTCCTCGAGAAATTCCTGGAGGAATTGCTGGAGAAATTCCTGGAGGAATTCCTGGAGAAATTCCTGGAGGAATTCCTGGAGGAATTTCCGGAGGAATTTTAGGAGGAATTCCTGTAGGAATTCCCGGAGAAATTCCTGGAGGAATTCCTGGAGAAATTCCTGGAGGAATTCCTGGAGAAATTCCTGGGGGAATTCCTGGAGATATTCCTGGAGGAATTCCTGTAGGAATTCCCGGAGGAATTCCCGTAGAAATTCCTGGAGGAATTCCTGGAGGAATTCCCGGAGAAATTCCTGCAGGAATTCCCGGAGAAATTCCTGGAAGAATTCCTGGAGAAATTCCTGGAAGAATTCCTGGAGAAATTCCTGGAAGAATTCCTGGAGAAATTCCTGGAAGAATTCCTGGAGAAATTCCTGGAAGAATTCCTGGAGAAATTCCTGGAAGAATTCCTGGAGAAATTCCTGGAAGAATTCCTGGAGAAATTCCTGGAAGAATTCCTGGAGGAATTCCCGGAGAAATTCCTGGAGGAATTCCCGGAGAAATTCCTGGAGGAATTCCCGGAGAAATTCCTTGAGGAATTACTGGAGAAATTCCTGGAGAAATTCCTGGAAGAATTCCTGGAGTAATTCCTGGAGGAATTCCTGGAGGGATTCCCGGAGGAATTTCTGGAGGGATTCCCGGAGGAATTCCTGGAGGAATTCGCGGAGGAATTCCCGGAGGAATTCCTGGAGGAATTCCCGGAGGAATTCCTGGAGGAATTCCCGGAGGAATTCCTGGAGGAATTCCCGGAGGAATTCCTGGAGGAATTCCCGGAGGAATTCCCGGAGGAGTCCCCAGAGGAATTCCCGGAGGAATCCCCAGAGGAATTCTTGGAGGAATCCCCAGAGGAATTCCCGGAGGAATCCCCAGAGGAATTCCCGGAGGAGTCCCCAGAGGAATTCCCGGAGGAATTCTTGGAGGAATCCCCCGAGGAATTCCCGGAGGAATTCCTGGAGGAATTCCCGGAGGAATCCCCAGAGGAATTCCTGGAGGAATGCCCGGAGGAATTCCTGGGGGAATTCCTAGAGGAATTCCTGGGGGAATTCGCGGAGGAATTCCTAGATGAATTTTCGGAGGAATTCTTAGATGAATTTCCGGAGGAATTCCTGGATGAATTTCCGGAGGTAGTCTTGGAGGAATTCCCGGTGGAATTCCCGGCGAAATTTCTGGAGGAATTCCTGGAGAAATTCCTGGGGGAATTCCTTGGGGAATTCCTGGAGGAATTCCCGGAGAAATTCCTGGAGGAATTCCCGGAGAAATTCCTGGAGGAATTCCCGGAGAAATTCCTGGAGGAATTCCTGGAGAAATTCCTGGAGAAATTCCTGGAAGAATTCACGGAGGAATTCCTGGAAGAATTCACGAAGGAATTGCTGGAGGAATCCCCGGAGGAATCCTCGGAGGAATCCCCGGAGGAATTCTTGGAGGAACCGCGGAGGAATTCCTGGAGGAATTCCCGGAGGAATTCCTGGAGAAATTCCCGGAGGAATTCTTGGAAGAATTCCCGGAGGAATTCTTGGAGGAACCGCGGAGGAATTCCTGGAGAAATTCCCGGAGGAATTCGTGGAGGAATTTCTGGGGCAATTCCTGGAGGAATTCCTGGGGGAATTCGCGGAGGAGTTCCTGGGGGAATTCGCGGAGGAATTCCTGGGGGAATTCGCGGAGGAATTCCTAGAAGAATTTTCGGAGGAATTCCTAGATGAATTCCTGGAGGAATTCCCGGCGAAATTTCTGGAGGAACTCCCGGAGGAATTTCTGGAGGAATTCACGAAGGAATTCCTGGAGGAATCCCCGGAGGAATTCTTGGAGGAATTCCCGGAGGAATTTCTGGAGGAATCCGCGGAGGAATTTCTAGAGGAATCCGCGGAGGAATTTCTAGAGGAATCCGCGGAGGAATTCCTGGAGGAATCCCCGGAGGAATTCCTGGAGGAATCTTCCGAGAAATTCCTGGATGAATCCCCGGAGGAATTCATGCAGGATTCCCCGGAAGGAATTTCTGGAGGTATTCCTGTTAGAATTTCTGGAGGAATGGCTGGAAGAATTTCTAAAGAAATTCCCGGAGGATTTTTTTGTTATTGTAATTGTAATTTATTATCATAAACGTAAGCCTGGCGGTATAACCATCATCCAGGAAGAACTATTGGAAATATTACTGGAGGATTTTTTTTATGTATAATCCCTGCAGTTTTCCCCGGAGGAGTTTCTGGAGGAATCCCCGGAGGAAAAGGCGAAGAACTTACTGAAGCTATCCTCGGAGAAATTCATGAAGGATTTCCTTGGGGAATTTACGGTGGAATCCTTCAGGTATTACTAGAGGATTTTCTGGAGCAGTCCTCGAAGGAATTCCTGGAGGAATGCACGGATGACTTCTTGGAGGAATTTCGGGAAGTATTCCTGGAGGAATTGCTTGAGGAACCCCCGGAGAAATTTCTGATGAAATCCCTAGAGGAATACTCGTAGGAATTCCTGAAGGAATCGCCGGAGGAATTCCTCGAGGGATCCCTGGACGTGTTTTCGAAGGGATTCCCGGAGAAATCCCTGAAGATGTTGCTGGAGTAAATCCCCTGCCAAATCACTAAGAACTTCCACCGAATCGCATTTTTTTTCCTGGGAATTTGTAGCTTATATTTGAGCAAACTTTAGATACATTTTCGCAGCTATTTTCCGCGGCTGGTAATCCATCTATTTTCATCCCGTAATCCCGATGGATTTTTATTCTTGGGAGTAATTGTCAGCTTCCACTCGAACTTGACCAACTGCATCACAATTTCAAATGATCCGACCTCGCCACAGGCAAGGGAACTGGTTTACATGTCCGCCACCGTATGCACCACCAGCTGGAAATCATGATATAACCTTTCTTCCGGTTGCGCTTGTCCGGCCGGAATATCAACGGGTCACAATGCTGGTCAATCTTCCACTGTGCTGCGTTCCAGACCAAGTGAGTATGAGCGTAGATTCATTGTTGATAAACAAAATTGATAAACAAGTTGTTTCGTCGATTTTTTTTTCTTTTTTCTCTCTCAAGATCGACTGTCAAAATTACTTTGGTAAAAATGCTGTTTTTTCCTTGACCTCATTTCTTACGATCTGAGTACTAGGCTTAAATGGGTTAAGCCACTTAACTTAAAAATGGGTACTTTTTTACCCATTAATGGGTATTTCAGAACTAGCGTGTAGATTTCTACTCAATGAGCGCTTGCACGCTGACGTCATCATTGTTTCCTTCTCTTTCGTTCCTTCGGCGTCGGTCCATAAAGCCGTCCTTGCCCTCAAAAAAAATTTGAGGGCAATGTTTACAAATCGTATGAGAATTCGATGAGGTTATGTTTTTGATGCAAGCCTCTATTGGCTTCTTTAACGGTGTTGAGATAATGCGATATTCTGAATCTGCATGTCAAACTGAGCCGAAATCCAAATTTTCATGAATTTTGGAGCCCGGCAACCTATTTAAAAATCAATTTGAAGTTTGTATGGGAGCGATTTGTCGAATCACCCCTCGTCGCAGTTTATACTGGGCGGAGCTGTCAAACAGTTGCCCAGCTGTCAAAAGGTGATTTCAAAAAATCTCTTTGAAATTGATTTTAGGTACCAAAATAAGGTTCTAAAAATCTGAAAAAAATCATAGTGGCTCAGAAAAAGGTGCGTGTTGTAAGCTAGGGACGAGACAAAAGGCTAAAAAAATAAATATTATAGAGTACTGCAAGCACCTGATCTAACCTCACTTTGTCTGACAGTTCAGCGAGCTTGTTTACAAGGTGTTAGAATTTTTACCGAGCGGCGAAAATTATATTTACGATTTCCGTCCCGAAACCAATATGATGCGGAAATATCGATTATATTCAACTCTACTAATATAAAACCAATCGTCTAATTACCGTTTTACTGAAATTCTATCGAAAAACAATTTTGCCGGATCTCCGCCAGAGACTAAGTCCATGTAAACAAGCTCGCTGAACTGTCAGTGCACGGCTTCGTGACGTCATCTTGCAGTATCCTATATATTTTCAACTACGGTTAAGAAAAACGTCAAAAAATGAGTAAATATGTACTCTTGAACCATATATTGTGGTTTAAAACAAGAATCCCGATAGGACTTTAGGAGCCTATTCAAACTGGTTTCTTGTTTAGGGGTAGTACGCACCTGATTAGTACTGTGGAAAAGGATAGGCCAAGGAACGGTCAAGAAATGATTTCGCTGTTGAAATTTTTTGGGCGGTCCGCAGCTGGAAAGAAATGAAAATTGTGTAACGCTCGTAACGCCTGCCGGGAAAATCAAATGGAGCTGTCACTTTTCCTTGCGGAAAAATATTCCGTTCAATTATTCCTCAAGGAAAAGTGACATTTCTTCCCATACTAATCAGATGTCAAAATTCCTTTGGTAATTAGAGGGATTTTTTCTGGAGTGCTTTTCTTACCAGGCGCATACTAGACTTTAAGTCTAGTACGCACCTGATAAGAAAAGCACTCCAGAAAAAATCCCTCTAATTACCAAAGGAATTTTGACATCTGATTAGTATGGGAAGAAATGTCACTTTTCCTTGAGGAATAATTGGGCGGAATATTTTTCCGCAAGGAAAAGTGACAGCTCCATTTGATTTGCCCGGCAGGCGTTACGACCGTTACACAATTTTCATTTCTTTCCAGCTGCGGACCGCTCAAGAAATTTTAACAGCGAAATCATTTCTTGACCGTTCCTTGGCCTATCTTTTTCCACAGTACTTATCAGGTGCGTACTTTTTTAGTCTATGGTACTACCCTTTACACGGAGAGACGAAACTACCCAAAAGTGAGTGCTTTCCACCCAACTTCGGGGTTGCGTGCGTCAAGCCAATTTTGAGTTGATGGAATCGATGTTTTTGTTGGGTTGTTCCCGCTTGCTTCCATGTGAAAAAAATACTTAATTTTAAGTTTTTTCCTGAGACGAGACTCGCGAAGAGGAAAAAAAGCAACGTCAAGTGTAGCTCAACTGAGCTGTCAGTTGTAGCCCGTTTGATTACGTTACCTAAAACGAGGAAAGTATTGCTATCCGAGATAAATTCTGAAGCCAAAATTCACTCCGAGCAGCATTTTCTTCTCCTGTGCTGTCAAAAATAAATTGAAAACAATATATTCTAATGATTACTTTGCTTGGTGATTGTTGGTGATGCAACATATCACCTCAACATGATTTTGTGCGTGAATGGGATTCAGTCACACTGCATGTGAGATGATGCGGTCACGTACGTGTTTGAACACCAGCCCAAAACCTAATGTCAACACAGATAGGAAGAAGAAAAAAAATAACAAACTGGAGAAAAAGAAGACCGTCTTCGCGAGTCTCGTCTCAGGTTTTTTCCACTCAACCGAAATTTTGACTAGGTAGTATTCACTCAAATTTGAGTACTGTGCTAGAAACTCAGTTTTGGCTTGACGCACGGAACTGTAAAAGTTGGGCTGTTTCTCTCTTCACTCTCTGACAACAACAGAAAGAGCGCATGAAAAGGGAGATGAAAAAGAACTCAAAATTGAGTTTAAAAGTACCTAATTTTGAGTTTTTCAGTTTCTCCGTGTACATTTTAGGTGACAAACAACTTACATAGGGTGGTTCAAAAACTGATCGACAATAGGGTGGCACATTTTCGTCAAAAGCTTACAGGGGAAAGAGGGAAAACAACCTAATTTTGGGTAACTAATTTATTCAATATACTCAGCTTTAAGTAAAATCGCCCCAAAAATTAGGTAGTTTGATTTCTCCGTGTACTCAATTTTGGGTGAAATCGTTCCAAAAAGTTGGTAGTTTGGATTTTCCGTGTATATTCTTGATCTTGGATAGAACGAGTTTTAGAGTGTAGTAGGTAACTGTAAAGCTGTCAATCACCACGCGGCATAATTGGTATTTTCCCCGGTATTTTCGAAAGTAGAGTATCGCGCCTACGTTTTAAAAATAATTGCAACATTTTACCTTTATTTTGCCCTGTTCACAAAAATATAAAGGATCTCTCGGCATGGATGTAGACGTACAAGAAATTCCTGCCAGCGTCGAACAAACGAAAAAAAGCAAGCCAAGGATTAAAAAAGAGATTCGCAAAGTGTTTGTTCCCCGTACCAGGTATGGCATTATACACCCGATTCTTTTTTGCACGAGTTTGGTTTTTTTCTATAACTCAGTCAATTTTCAACCGATTCTCATTAAATTTTGTACACATGCAGGCACGATTAGTACTATCAGTACCAATACTATTACCTAGTACATAATTTCATGAGAATCGGTTCAAAATTGACTGGATTATAGCAAAACGACCCGTTTCGTTTCGACCCTATTTCCGGCACAGCACAACAGGCCAAAAAAATGGTTCATTTCCTAAATTAACAACGAAGCAACCGTTTTCGTCCACTTCTTCCATCTCAATCAGATACCTTAGGGTAGTGGGGGTATTTTGGACCGGGCAGGTATTTTGGCCCACCTAGAAAGATTTATCATATTTATCATATAATCTATACTAAATCTTGGTAATTTTTTATTGGAACACAGTATTCAACTATGGGGAAGATTAGTAATCCTACATTATAGACGAGTGCACCGCCCGCTGGAAGTTCACTCGGGCAGCGAATTTTGACACCACAGCGGGGTCGACTCTCAACAAGTTCTACCCAGCAAAATATTTGTTTAATTTTTTGCAACTGGTTTTCGCGATGAAGTTGCAAAAATATGAGCTTATGCATTAACTATATGCATATGCATCACTTTAAATGGAAATTCATGTAAGAAATCAAAGAAAAAAATATCAGCGCATTTTGGTAATGCATCTCTGAGTAGAAGTTGCTGAGAGTCGACCCCGCTGTGCTGTCAAAATTTTTCAGGCTTAGTGAACTCAATGTTCATCAGTGCACTCGTCTATAGAGATCTGCGGAGGCGGCCATTGTAAGCCAATCGTGCAGAAAGAACTGTCAAAGTGGTGAGCCAAATGAACAGGCTGATCGTTCGTAAGAAGGCGTCGATTGAACGGTATTGCAATCCGAACTAAATAAATTAAAATTATTGATTTTTAATATCGAGAAATTGACGGTATATGTAAGTTTAGTAAAAAGATAGAATTTAATTAATTCTGCTTTCAAAAGCTCAAGCTTATGACGAAACTTTTGTTGCTGCACTTCTCGAAAAAACTTTCATTGCTGCTTCTTGCTTTAGTTCTGCCGATATGTTTAGCTTAACACTTTGCAATAAATTTCAGATTTCATCGATTGCTCCGCTATTTTTTTCAAAATTTTGAAAAAAAAATTCTATCATAATTACAAAATGTAAACAAAACAACTTGAACCACTACGAAGTCACGCACAAAGTTTGAACATCTAGCTTTGCAGCAAGTGTTGGCAGCTGATGCAAACAAAATGAACAGCGTTGCCGAATCGACATATGTAACTTCCGCTTATCTCTATGTAGAGGATTTCTAGTCGGCATGTAATATTTGTTTTGAGCACTTGTGCGGCTTCAGAGTGAAATTGTAGCTCATAGACTGTGGATCCCGTTGCGGAAATGTTGCGGGAGATGATTACCTACGGAAGTGCGTTTGGAAAATATGCGGCAAGTGATATTTTGATTTGTTTTGCTGTGAGGTGCCGGACGCGGGTGCCGAAGTAGTTCGAGACCCTACATAATTTCATGAGAATCGGTTCAAAATTGACTGAGTTCTAGCAAAATAACGACCCGTGCAAGAAAAGAATCGGGTATATAGTAGAGTGAGTCAACGTTGTATGGAGAAAATTTAAATTTGATCGCATCACCCGGGAACAAAGCTTATTCAATCTATATTAGCGTCCAACACAACTATGCAAAATTTGGGAGCGATTGGTTGCTTCCCCGTGTTCCGCATTGCGATTGAAATTTATATGGAAGTTAGTATAGGAAAACGTGTTTTTTTGCATTTCTCACATAAATTAACTTTTTTTTGTCTGAAACGATCTAACTAATAAAGTTAAAGTATAGCCTAGGATATGCCGAAAAACTTCGCCGAAGACCGCAACGTGATCCGACGCTTGTGAAAAAAGTTATTCGCTTGGTAACTTAGACCAAAAATTGAGATTTTATTATTGATGTTATTCCTTTACATGTTAAATGTAGCACCACCGGGCAATCTGTACGTTATAACTTTTTTCCCAAGCGTCGGATCACTTTGCAGTCTTCGGCAAAGCTTTTCGGCTATACTTTAACTTCATTAGTTAGATCGTTTTAGACTAAAAAGTTCAATTTAGGTGAAAAATGCAAAAAAGCACGTTTTTCCATAGTAAATTCCATACAAATTTCAATCGCAATGCGGAACACGGGGAAGCAATCAATCGCTCCCAAATTTTGCACAGTTGTTTTGGACGCTAAAAGGAGTGGAAAAAGCTTTGTTCAAAAGATTCGACTTTGTTGACCCAGTCTAGTGTATAGGCATCTATCCAAGTTCTAATTTTGAGTTTCTGATTTTCCGCAGACAGTCAGCATTGAAGGAACAATGGATGAAAATATTCACTCCAGTTGTAGAGCAGTTGTTGCTACAGATAAGATACGACGTGAAAAGTAAACAAGTTGAACTCCGTTTGGGACCCGAAACGAAAGATCCGTCTAACTTACAGAAAGCGGCAGATTTTGTACGAGCTTTCATGCTCGGTTTTGAGGTGGAAGACGCTTTGGCTCTGCTTCGTCTTGATGATCTTTTCATCGAATCTTTTGAAGTAAACGACGTAAAGATGTTAAAAGGTAAGTTTACAAGAATATGTTTGTATGCAAAGTTTGATTTGTCTCAATAGTGGCATTTACACTTATCAATAAGTTGGTTCAACCAAGAGGCTCAATCTTTCCTTTAACTTCATCAAGAAACACAATTTGATGGAAATATTGCTAAATGTATTGCTTGCATTTTTAATGCGAAGAAGATGGATGATAATGTTGAATCTTGATATAAACACTGACCCACATGAACTGTCCTCGGACGCATAAATGTCACATGTTATAGCGCACCACTCCCAACGATTTTACGTTCAAATAATACCATTACCCTTAAACGAAACGGTTGGTACGGTTGTCCCCGTTTCTTCCTTCATTCAATTAAAAAAGGTTTGTCAATCATGTCATTCATAAGTGGATAACCTGATTGCCGAAAAACTTCGCCGAAGACCGCAACGTGATCCGACGCTTGTGAAAAAAGTTATTCGCTTGGTAACTTAGGCCAAAAATTGAGATTTTATTATTGATTGATATTATTCCTTTACATGTTAAATGTAGCACCACCGGGCAATCTGTACGTTATAACTTTTTTCCCAAGCGTCGGATCACTTTGCACCATTCCCAACGATTTTACGTTCAAATAATACCATTACCCTTAAACGAAACGGTTGGTACGGTTGTCCCCGTTTCTTCCTTCATTCAATTAAAAAAGGTTTGTCAATCATGTCATTCATAAGTTGATAACCTGATTGACTTATGTTTTTGAATTATCTTTCAACCCATTAATCTGCACAGTGGGCCTGGCCATTTTGATATTTGTATCATATCATAGCATATCTATTTATTTATCATTCGTAGACCGTTAGTTACATAAGTAAGTTTAGTTGTACATTCTGTTGGCCTACCCCATTAGGCCAGCGCGCACATCTATAGACACGGTATCTACACTGTTCGTTACCACACGAGCGCTGCGATGGATGACATGGGAGTGACAGGTATACGACCTGTCACCGGGTGAGTCTACGAAGAGATGACAAAAACGAACTGTGTTATGCAGATGTGTAGTGATAAATATCTCCCTAAAATTAGCTTATTTCTATTATGCCCCTTGAATTAGAACCTAAAATAAGTGAATTTTAAATACTATTTTCCCCATCCATAATTTCAACGCTGAATTGGTAAGATTAGTTCCGTTAAAAGTGCTTTACATCAGTTCTAATATTGACTTGTATTAGGTAACCTAAATCACACAACATCTCCCTCCCATTGAATTTCGCCCAGAGCAACCAAATCACTATCGATCCCGGTAAGATAAACTATAGAACATCTTCCAAAACATGTAACTGAATTATCTTACAATTAATAGATCTGTAACAAAACTCGTCTAGATCACGACACATAAGGGAACTAAACGTAAGTAAAAATGATAATCAATTTAATTCACTGTTACCATATATTGGACTGCCTGTATGTTGCTAGACAGGGGTTCACAAATCAATCTTCACGTAGCATTTGTTCAATATTGTTAGTTATTCCTAAAATCGAATGATTGTAATTCTAAGATGATCCGTATTTCCCTTTAGGAAAATTATATTCTCTACGTTATTACCACAAACCGGATCGCGTGTTCTTATTTCACTTCCGGTGGAGAATCATAATTCCGGAAAATCCCTCACGTTGGACCAAATCCAACAACATATAATTTTCGTTTATTGGCGAGTCGAGCGTGATGCCTAGTCGCGGTGTTATCAAATCGGGTGCGAAGGGTGATAAGGGTGCGCGGCCGAAGGAAATATCAGTGAGTGGTCATAGTGCTGATGGTGGTGGTGGAAACGATGACATACCGGAAGTGGTGATTATGGAGGATACTGTGGAAGGACATACGTGCAAGACGTGTCGAGGACCGGATTCTGAGCATATGGTTCAATGTGACAGATGCGATGGATGGTACCATTTCTCCTGTGTGGGCGTATCGGAAGAAGTTGCTGACAAGAGCTGGAGTTGCACTAACTGCGTTACCGCGAATTGGGTCCAGCGAACTAAGACAGCTTTGGAAGAAAGTGCCAGACAAGGAAACGAGAACCACGATCGAAGGTCAACTAGAAGCCAGCCAGTTGGAAACATCGCGACAAGCACCCGCGTCAACCCAGTGATTCCTTCAACGGTATTCCAGAAGCCAACTTCATCTGAGCCAGTTCCAGCCTACAGCGGTGGTGGTCAAATAGCTGTGCCGGGTGCAGCAGCCGAACAAGCCAAGCCTGACCGACAGCAGCAGCAATCAGCACTGTCAGCTGGTGGTATCGATGCAAGAAAAGTAGTTCCATTACGAGAAACAGAAAAAGCACTGTCAGAGATTTCCGTCTCTTCGTCGCAGAAGTCTGCAGTGCAGCGCGCAAAGTTACAGTTAATGCGACTGGAGGAAGAGCGACAGTTTCAGCAGCAGCAAGAAGAACGTCGACGAGCTTTGGAAGAGCGAGCAGCGCAGGAGCATCAACAGTATTTGGAGAGGAAGTATCGCCTGCTGGAAGAAGTCGTGAGCGAGAAGGGAAGTCGGAGTCGCAGCGAGGCTTCGAGTCGGATCAACGATTGGGTTAAAGAGGCTAGCCAAGTACAACGGACAATCATGCCAGAGGTGGATAGTTCCAACGTGGGGCGTCGTCAAGCTCCTCGAAGTGGCGTAGAACCAGCCCAAGCTATTGAGCAGTTCGGGGAACCTCGTATTCGATTTGAGGCCAGTGCCAACACGGGACCTTTCAATGCGCAGGCTGGTCAGCGATCCAGTCATTGCCCTCAGATTCAGCAGTCAGATCCTGAATTTGCCAGTCACTACAGACAGACAGGACAAACGATGCCGATGCATCCTTCCGGCCAGCAAGTCGGAATATCCTCGAGATACCCTCAGTCAAGTTTCATACCAGCGCCAGCTACGTTCAATACCAACAGGAGAGTCATATCGCAACAATCTGCGATTCTCAGGCCCCCCTTCAACTCTACTTCCTTCGACGGACAAGTATTGGCTCCACCGGCGTGTTCTACTGGTTTTCACCCTCGGAATCCTCGGGATAGTGTCTGTGCATCAAACCACGGAATGTACGACGACGAGTTCCAGCTCTCACGCTCGCAAGTGGCAGCCAGACAAGCAGTTCCACGAGATCTACCGCCGTTTAATGGGAATCCGGAGGAGTGGCCAGTGTTCCTGTCGATGTACAACCGTACGACCGCGATGTGTGGATTTACCGACGAGGAAAACATAGTCCGACTGCAGAAGAGCCTGAAAGGCAAAGCCTACGAGGCCGTCAAGAGCCGTCTGATACATCCAGAAAATGTTCCGGGCATACTGTCTACCTTAAAGATGCTTTTCGGACAACCCGAAGTCATCGTCCAATCGCTAATTGAAAAAGTTAGCTCTCTACCAGCAATTCGTGAAGAAAGGCTAGACACTCTGGTCGATTTCGCTGTACACGTGCAAAACTTTTGCGCTACAGTAGACGCCTGCGGACTGCAGGAGTACATGTACAACATCTCGCTCCTTCATCAGTTGGTTGGCAAGCTACCTCCCTCGCTTAAACTCAATTGGGCGCAGCATCGACTAACGGTGCAAACGGTCAACCTGGCGACCTTCAGTGGGTGGATCTACGCACTAGCGGAGGCCGCAAGCGTCGTTACTTTTCCGTCACCAGCTCATCTCGAAAAATCTGCCCGAACTGAAACTCGAGGCACCAAGAAAGGAAATGGGTATCTCAACGCCCATTCCGAGACTCCGTCCGAAGATTGCAACGAGATTCCTTCAACGAACCATATCGCAGAAAACCGAACGCCGCTGAGACCAGTTTGTCCAATCTGTAAAGAGAATTGCAAATCCGCTGATAAGTGCAAACGATTCTTGGAGCTCTCCAGAGACTCACGATGGGCCGCTGTAAGAGAATTCGGATTTTGCCGTACCTGTCTCCGAGTGCATAAGGGAAGCTGCTTTGCCAAACCATGTGGCAGAAACGCAGGGTGTCCATCCATCCGGGAAATACGGGAAAACCGGGAAAAAACCGGGAATTCGAAACCACCGGGAAAAATACGGGAAAAACACGGGAAATTGTAAAAGGCACCGGGAAAAATCTTTATGGTGTCTGTCTGTACTTCATCAGTGTCAAGAAAGTCTTGAATATAATAATAGCAACATTAACAGAGTTGCCGGTTGAATATTTTTTTTAGAAAGGCAGCCTCTCAGGAATTTTAGTAGTTTCTGATGAATCTTCATAAATTCATGTAAAAGAAATCTGAGTATACTTCTTAGGCGAAATCATCAGATTTCTGCAAGATTTCACGATGCACTTTTTGAGTCTTGTATAGATAATTGGAATTCCTGGAGAACTCAGTAAACTTGCAAAAGTTACTTACAACGAAGAGATTTTTACGTTTGAAAAAAAAATGTGTCAGTTTCTGGAGGGATTCAGGAGACATTTTTAGTGGAACTCTTCATAAATTTCTGCCAGATCCCTTAAATGAGATCCCTTAATTTGATTCCTTTGGCAGAAGTCAAGGAGAAAATTATTGAAAAATATTTGACAGAATTCACAGTAATATTGTGCCTATCCGCTTTTGGCTAAATTCAAATAAAATTGAGGGGCCCAGAATCAAAAAGGTGTAAATGACCATTTTGTCGATTATGAGCTGATCACTAGGCTGATCATATAAAAAATTCTTCAGATTTCAAGCTTTCAGGAACTTTTTTAAGAATATGTTTACAATGATTAGAAAAATTACAATAAATCGTGGAAAATTCGATTGATTTTTAAGATCTATACATTTTGTATCGGATGAAAAATTGGTGAAAAACTTTACACCTAATTTACTCGAAAGTGGGGTTTTGTCACTTACACCCCTTTGCTTCTAACCCCCTCAATTCCGAACAGTAAGTACAACACTGTAAACTATAGCGAATTTTCCAAAAAAAAAACTGCTCATGAAAGACTCTCTGATGGGATCCCATATGAAATTTCCTACAGATTTCCTGAGCATAGTAGTAGAATCCACAAAAGAATCTTAAATGGAATCTGTGAAGAAATGTTTGAAAATGTGACTTTCTGGAAGCATCACTCGGATGCCCGGAAGAGTATACAATAGAATCCCTGATGTGTTTACGGCTATATTAGGCAAACGAAGCTTTTTAAAAGAAGTTGTATGTGCAACTTTTAGGATTTTTTTTGACAGAACCTATGGAGGACTTCCTAAAGGAAGAAATGTTGAATGTTCTCAAGATATTATTTAATATTGGAGAAGAACTCAAACGTTTTTCTTCAAATTTTAGAGAAAATCGGTGTCAAAAGATTTTGGATTCAGCAAGTAAATTGTTTTAAATGACGATGGAAGCAGAACAAAAAGTTAGATGGAGATTTTCACAAAAAGCAGCAAATAATTTATACATTAGTTTCTAAAGACCAGGTTTACCAAAAATTTTTCGATATTTTTTCCACTGTTTTTTATAATATTCGCCAAAAATTTCGTGAAAAAAACAGACACAGTGACATTAATTTCAATAATATTTTCATATAGATTCCATTTCCTTGTTATAAAAAGGACCTTTTCAACTAACTTTAATCCTAAATTTCGTGTAAGAAAAGCAAATTAATGCCAGTGATTGTAGAGTTAGTAAGTATTTTTTTTTCTATATCATAATTTATGAAGTCTTTAATCTTTAAGATTCGTACCAAGTTATAGACCAAATTAAAACTGTATATAAAAAATACACTGAGTAGCGTCATACTAGAACAATAATTTGCGTTCGTTCATACCCGGGAAAAATCCGGGAATCGGAAATCTGAATTTGAATGGACACCCTGGAAACGGGTGCGCCTTCCGACATCACGAGTTATTACACAATGATTCTAAGGAGAAGCCACAGATTTCCACAACCGAAAGTGCGAACACTGCGTCAGCTCCACCTAGTCTGAATTCGTCCGACTGCAATACTCATCGGACAGTTGTTAGCTCAGTCCTGTTCCGATACTTACCAGTTGTGTTGTACGGAAAAACAGGAACAGTGCATACATATGCCTTTATCGATGAGGGCTCTGAGCTTACTCTACTCGACCAAGAGATCGCCGACAAGCTGCAGTTGGAAGGTGCCGAACGTCCGCTATGCTTGCGATGGACCGGCGGGACCGAACGATGTGAAACGAACTCCCGTATCTACAACCTTCAAATTGCTGGCCCAAAGGAAGGTAACAAACGCTTCGACCTGAACGATGTACGAACGGTAAAAGACTTGATGCTGCCGCAGCAAACGCTGGATATGTGCAAACTATCCGAGCAGTTCCAACATCTCCGAGGACTGCCGATCGATTCGTACCGTGATATACGTCCTCGAATCTTGATAGGAACGAAGCATGCACATCTTGGCCTCGCGCTGAAAAACCGTGAAGGAGAATTTGGACAGCCCATTGCAGTCAAGTCACGACTGGGATGGACGATTTGCGGTGGATCGGGACCAACTCGTGGAACAAACCTACACCATTACAGTTTCCACATTTGTCCTTGTAACAATACAGAGGACGACGATCTGCACCAGGCGATGAAGAACTACTTCTCCTTTGACAGCCTTGGGCTAACCAATACAAACCATCCGCATTTGCCCATCGAAGATCAGCGTGCGCTCTCTTTGCTGCAGTTACTCACCCGGCGAAAAGAAGAGCGCTTCGAATCCGGGCTGCTCTGGCGGTACGACGATGTCCGTCTGCCGGACAGTCAATCTATGGCTATGCGCAGATTCGAATGTTTGAAAAAACGGATGGTAAAAGAACCGGAGCTGCAGGTGATTTTGCAAGCCAAGATCGCTGAATATACGGCAAAAGGATATATTCGAAAGCTCAGTGAGGAGGAAATCAACCGAAAGGTCCCTCGGCGGTGGTACCTACCCGTTTTTCCCGTAACCAACCCCAACAAACCTGGGAAGGTACGCATAGTATGGGACGCAGCGGCCAGCGCCCACGGAACATCACTAAACTCAGTTCTCTTAAAAGGGCCGGATATGTTGTGCTCTCTCCTCGCGATCCTTCTACAGTTTCGAGAGCGTCGCATCGGGCTAACTGGTGACATTCGTGAAATGTTTCACCAGGTGCTGATTAGAGAAGAAGACCAACTCTGTCAGTGTTTCTTCTGGATGAGCGAACGTGGTGATACGGAGGTATACGCCATGCAGGTAATGACGTTCGGAGCTTGCTGCTCACCGACTACAGCGCAGTTCGTGAAGAATACCAACGCCGATAGATTTGTCAACGAATACCCAATAGCGCATCAAGTCATTACGAAGTCACACTACGTCGACGACATGCTTTCTAGTGTTGATACCGAGGAGCAAGCTATTCAGTTAGCCAAAGACGTGAGATACGTTCACCAGCAGGGCGGTTTTGAAATACGAAACTGGGTTAGCAACTCCAAAACCGTTCTCGCTGCTTTGCAAGGGGAGAATACCGACGAGAAATGCCTCGATATGTCCACTGAGCTAGCCACTGAAAAGGTATTAGGCATGTGGTGGAATACGAATGATGATGTTTTCATTTACAAAGTCGGATGGAGCCGATATGACTCCCCACTCCTAGCAGGCCAACGACGACCAACGAAGCGAGAAGTTCTGCGTGTCTTGATGACCATCTTCGATCCACTAGGATTGATTTGCCATTTCCTCTCATACCTGAAGATCCTGCTCCAAGATATCTGGCGATCTGGCGTACAGTGGGACGAGGAGATAGCTAATGAAGAATACGAAAAGTGGCTCACATGGTTGAAAGTTCTTCCTCGCGTCGAAAACGTGCGAATTTCTAGGTGTTATAACTCGGACTATCTCGAAACCGATAACCTCCAGCTCCATACGATGGTTGATGCCAGCGAAAACAGCGCAGCCGCTGTTTGTTATCTACGTTTCACCAGGGACGATTCTATCCGTTGCTCTATTGTTGCAGCGAAAAGCCGAGTCGCACCAATAAAGTTCACCTCGATACCTAGACTGGAATTAATTGCCGCAGTCATCGGCGCTCGCTTAGCACGATCAGTCGAGGAATCGCTAACGTTCCGGATCCACAGGAAGCTGTACTGGTCTGATTCTAGGGATGTCCTCTGCTGGATACACTCGGACCATCGTCGATATAGTCAGTTCGTCGGTCACAGAGTCAGCGAAATCCTCGAAACCTCCGAGCCACACGAATGGCGGTGGGTGCCTGGTAAGCAAAATCCTGCCGACGATGCCACAAAGTGGAGTAGCATTCCGGAGTTATCATCTGAGGACAGGTGGTTTAAAGGCGCCGATTTCCTTTGGCGCACTGAAGAAGAATGGCCGGCATCATCGATTAAAAATTACGCCACGGAGACCGAACTCCGCCCTTCCCTACTGGCGCATCACACCCCACTAGACCCTTTCATCTGCGTCAATGAGTTCTCGAGTTGGGAGAGATTACGCAGGGTAGTCGCATATGTTCATCGCTTCGTCACTAACTGTCGTCAGACCCGCTCTGGAAACTCGACGACCACCGGGCCGCTTTCTGCGCACGAACTCATAACCGCCGAGTGTACGCTTATTCGTCTCGCTCAGTTCGAATGCTTTCCCGACGAAGTCTCGGTTCTTAAAATGCCATCCTCAAGCGAAGACGCACCCACGAGAACCGTCCCCAAGACCAGTAATTTGTTTCAACTGACACCATGGCTGGACAGCAATGGGATCATGCGAATGCGAAGCCGCATCGCGGCATGTCACTACGCCACCGAGGATGCCAAACAGCCCATAATACTCGCCCAAAAGCACCACACCACCAGCCTGATCGTCAGACATTATCACTGCAAATACCATCACCTTAACCACGAAACGGTGATCAATGAGATCAGGCAGAAATATCAAATTCCGCGCTTGCGCGTCTGTTACCAACAAGTTCGTAAAGCCTGCCAGACGTGTAAGAACAACCACGCAGCACCAACTCCACCGTACATGGCCGACCTTCCACCCGCCCGCCTTGAAGCTTTTTCACGGCCATTCACCCACACCGGGGTCGATTACTTCGGTCCAATCGAAGTCACCATCGGAAGAAGAGTCGAGAAGCGCTGGGGGATGTTAGCCACATGTCTGACCGTCCGAGCGATCCATCTAGAGGTCGTACATTCCCTTAGCGCGAGCTCGTGCATCATGGCGCTCCGAAACTTCATGGCACGTCGTGGCACACCTCGGAAGATCTACAGCGATCGTGGAACGAACTTCGTGGGAGCAAATCGAGAGCTACTGCAGCTATACGAAGCAGTTAACCAGCACGCGCTCATGACGGAGTTTGCCGATTCAGGAGTTGAATGGGTCTTCAATCCACCTCTCTCACCGCACATGGGCGGTAGCTGGGAAAGGCTAATCCGCACCGTAAAGAACAACCTCACAGCAGTGTGTTCGTCGGCAAGGCAGTCCGACGAGGTATTGAGAAACTTACTCACAGAAGTAGAAAATATCGTAAATTCGAGGCCACTATCCCACGTACCGATAGACGAGGACTCGGCCCCAGCGCTGACACCAAACCACTTCCTTCTCGGATCGTCGAACGGATGCAAACCGCTTACCAACTTGGACTACAGCGGAGCAGCACTTCGTCAGAACTGGCTGACGTCCCAGGTTCTGGCAAACCTTTACTGGCGGCGGTGGGTGTCAGACTACCTACCGGAAATCACCCGCAGAACCAAGTGGTTTGAACGACCCAAGCCCATATCCATTGGAGATGTAGTGGTCATTGCCGACCCAAATATGCCCCGCAACTGTTGGCCGAAGGGGAAAATAATCGGTACCAGAGTCAGTGTAGATGGCCAGGTTCGATCAGCTACTGTGAGGACAACAAGAGGTATCTACGAGCGCCCAGCGACAAAATTGGCAGTCCTAGATGTCCAACGCGTCGATAAGTAAGCCAACCGGAAGTTTGCGTACCGTGGGGGAGTGTTGGCCTACCCCATTAGGCCAGCGCGCACATCTATAGACACGGTATCTACACTGTTCGTTACCACACGAGCGCTGCGATGGATGACATGGGAGTGACAGGTATACGACCTGTCACCGGGTGAGTCTACGAAGAGATGACAAAAACGAACTGTGTTATGCAGATGTGTAGTGATAAATATCTCCCTAAAATTAGCTTATTTCTATTATGCCCCTTGAATTAGAACCTAAAATAAGTGAATTTTAAATACTATTTTCCCCATCCATAATTTCAACGCTGAATTGGTAAGATTAGTTCCGTTAAAAGTGCTTTACATCAGTTCTAATATTGACTTGTATTAGGTAACCTAAATCACACAACATCTCCCTCCCATTGAATTTCGCCCAGAGCAACCAAATCACTATCGATCCCGGTAAGATAAACTATAGAACATCTTCCAAAACATGTAACTGAATTATCTTACAATTAATAGATCTGTAACAAAACTCGTCTAGATCACGACACATAAGGGAACTAAACGTAAGTAAAAATGATAATCAATTTAATTCACTGTTACCATATATTGGACTGCCTGTATGTTGCTAGACAGGGGTTCACAAATCAATCTTCACGTAGCATTTGTTCAATATTGTTAGTTATTCCTAAAATCGAATGATTGTAATTCTAAGATGATCCGTATTTCCCTTTAGGAAAATTATATTCTCTACGTTATTACCACAAACCGGATCGCGTGTTCTTATTTCACTTCCGGTGGAGAATCATAATTCCGGAAAATCCCTCACGTTGGACCAAATCCAACACATTCTATATTGCACTATTCCACTTAACAATATTTATTAAGTTCCTTGGTTTTGAGTATCAGAATAGTTATTTATGCAAAAAGTTGCAAAATGATGATTTTTTCAGCACCAGTCGTACATTTATCCAACGAGGCTTGCCGAGTTGGATAAATACCACGAGTGCTGAAAAAATCGAGTTTTGCAACGAGTTGCATACAAAGTTTTTTGTAATTGCAAAAAATACCCATTCAGTATAATCTTGCTACACGTACATGTATCAAGACGAACCACGTGGCAACATTTATGCGCGTCAGCGTAAAGCTTTTGTTTGATCAGGTAGGCTATGATAGGGTAGGTGTCAGAAATTTGCAAACTCCCGTCGTCGTCATACCGCAACCGCACCATGGGCAAGAGCAAAAGTAGCTTCAGCTGCTGCTTCTACGCCTGATCTGCAGTCTTAAGCGCAGTTTCGAGTTCAAAAGGAATCGCTCAAGAAACTTCTTGAGCGATTCCTGGCAGAAACTTTCTACGGTGACTGCCATTTGAATTGTCATTCCTTCGCAACTGCGTACTGGGATCGAAGAAAAACGGTTTCTTGGGCGATTCAGGCAAGGAATTTTTCATGCATCAAGATAGGCCAAAAAATTCCTTCTGAACTGCAAATAGCCCTTTAATCTGAATCTTGATAGTCCTGATTCGGATTCGAGCTTATTAGAGGATATAGAAGTAGCAGCTGTGTCTACGGTAGCCTCGAATGTTTTCGAAAAGTGGGTTCTGGCAAAGGTGCCGAAAAGTGCTACTTTTCAGCACTCTTAAGAATGCCGAAAAGTAGTACTTTTCGGCACTTTTGTTTTAGTGAAGAAAAGTAGGCCGTTTTAACGTTACAACCGCGAGTGAAAAGTAGCGGAAAACGCAACGCAATTACAGGTCGGACTCGGATTATCCGGAGTCGGGTTCTGGCGCTACCCACATTAATATCTCGCAAACGGAATGATGTAAGAAGCTGAAATTTTGACTGATCACTAATCAAGGTTCACTTAACAAAATGTCAAAATTTCAGCTTTGTAGAGCATTCCGTTCTCCAGATATATGTTTGAGAATCATCAGAATCTCACTCCGGATAATCGAGTCCGACCTGTACAAAAATTTAATTTTGACAATATAGGGGTAGGCGGGGCAATATGGACACCCTAAGGTTTTTGCCAACTTTACCTGGCAAGATGTCAAAAAAGTTTAGTTTTTTGATACATGTATCCTTTTAAAGTCTATGAAGCGGACGCGTTTTACTTATGCTGCGCTGGTGCTGTCATTTTTCACCTAGTGTATATATATATATATATATATATATATTTTTTTTTTCAAATCCTAGTGAATTCCTGAAGTCTTTAAATTAATTAATATTAACATAAAAATACGCCAATGAAAGTGAAGTGGTACCTGGGGACCATAAAAGTTTTTTTTTTTTTTTGAAGATTATTGACATTTGGTAGCTTGTTTGAAGATCAAAATCTCTTTACAAGTGTCTTAGGAGAACTGGCGGAGAAGTGAGCAGAATTGACGGAGCTATGGAGGTTTACTGGCAGCCCATTCCTACAAGATATTAGACGGAGTTTATCATTGAAAACTTGGTGAGAAAGTTCTAATTTATCTTATTTTATAACAGTAGACTTCTATTTTGTATCAACGTATTGGTGGTCAAGCAAATTGAAACATGTTTTTTGTTGCATATTGACCATTTCTTTTCCATTTCCATTTCCATTTGCGTTTTTGCCAGAAAAATGTCCAATATAATTCATATCCATCCAAATTCACATCCCTGATATGTATGAGAGTATCCCAAGTGCTCAATTATTTTCTTAATAAGGAAGATATGTAGAGTAAAAATTGGATTGGACAGGAATGCGTTTTGAAGTATTCGAGGTCATATTGAAATGTTTGTTTCGGGTTCCAGGTTGTTGGGAGTCTTATGGTGATAAGCACCAACGCGTCCTAGCCGCGATTTAATCTAGGTTTTACCAAATCCGAGATTTAATTGATTACCCCGTTCGGTAAGCACCAAAGTCGGTATTAAAGCACAGAGAAATTAAAGTGTTAGGACGCAGCCAATTCATACGCAACATAGAAAAGTGAGTAAATGTGTGCGTGAAAGAATCATCGTATGGAAAGGAATGTTAATAAAAACAACTGATCGCAGATTGTTTTTGTTTTGATGCAAATTGTGTGCACCACACTGCTGCAGCGAATTGAACCAGCAAGGAAGGAATGAGCAGGAAGCGGCATTTTTTCTGGTAGATTGAAGCAAACGGATTTCCAGCTAACAATGCTGTTCGGCGAAGCGGAAGAATAATTGGATGGACATCCCGGCGAAATAATAATGATGATTTTTTGTACAGTTCGTCGACTCGATAACCGATTTTAGGGCATGTAGGAGAGAGCTGACGAATCGCTAGCTAGAAGGAATTCCAGCGAGGCTACCTTCAGGAATTCCCTCGTGTACTCTGGCAACTTGTTCCGGGATCCATTGAAGAGTTATTCCAGGAATTTCATCGATGATTACTCCAGAAATTCCTTCGGAGATTCGTCCAGAAATTCATTTTGGGATCCCTCTGGGAGCTCTTCCGGGGGTTGCGCAAAATATTCGTCTTCGGATTTCTGGAGTACTCCCCGGAGTATGTCCCAATATTTATCCAGGATTTTTCCAAAAATTATCGCAGCGAGAATTTTTCAGAAATTGCTCGAAGAAGTTCTTCCTGGAATCCCACCGGCAATTCTTTCAGCAGTTCAGACAGAAATTTCCAGATAAATTTCTGGAAACTTCCCTGAAATTCTGCCGCGAATTCCTCTAGGTATTCTTCAGGAAATTGCCCTAGGGATTCTTTCAGAAATTTCCAAAGGGATACAAGAAATTGCCAGAGATTTAGGACTTACCATCCCCCCCGGGTATCCTCCGGGAATTCCCCCAGGGATTTCTCCGGGAATTCACCAGGGATACATCCGGAAAATCCCCAGGGCTACCTCCGGGAATTCCCGCAAGGATTCCACCGGGAATTCCCCCAGGGATTCCTCCAGGAATTCTTCCGAGAATTTCCCCAGGGATTCCTCGGGGAATTCCCGCAGGGATTCCTCCGGGAATTCCCCCAGGGATTCCTCCGGGAATTCCCTCAGGGATTCCTCCGGGAATTCCCCCAGGGATTCCTTCGGGAATTCCCCCAGGGATTCCTTCGGGAATTCCCCCAGGGATTCCTCCGGGAATTCCCCCAGGGATTCCTCCGGGAATTCCCCCAGGGATTCCTCCGGGAATTCCCCCAGGGATTCCTCCGGGAATTCCCCCAGGGATTCCTCCGGGAATTCCCCCAGGGATTCCTCCGGGAATTCCCCCAGGGATTCCTCCGGGAATTCCCCCAGGGATTCCTCCGGGAATTCCCCCAGGGATTCCTCCGGGAATTCCCCCAGGGATTCCTCCGGGAATTCCCTCAAGGATTCCTCCGGGAATTCCCTCAAGGATTCCACCGGGAATTCCCCCAGGGATTCCTCCAGGAATTCTTCCGAGAATTTCCCCAGGGATTCCTCGGGGAATTTCCGCAGGGATTCCTCCGGGAATTCCCCCAGGGATTCCTCCGGGAATTCCCTCAGGGATTCCTCCGGGAATTCCCCCAGGGATTCCTTCGGGAATTCCCCCAGGGATTCCTCCGGGAATTCCCCCAGGGATTCCTCCGGGAATTCCCCCAGGGATTCCTCCGGGAATTCCCCCAGGGATTCCTCCGGGAATTCCCCCAGGGATTCCTCGGGGAATTCCCCCAGGGATTCCTCCGGGAATTCCCCCAGGGATTCCTCCGGGAATTCCCCCAGGGATTCCTCCGGGAATTCCCCCAGGGATTCCTCCGGGAATTCCCCCAGGGATTCCTCCGGGAATTCCCCCAGGGATTCCTCCGGGAATTCCCCCAGGGATTTCTCCGGGAATTCCCCCAGGGATTCCATCGGGAATTCTCCCAGGGATTCCATCAGGAATTCTCCCAGGGATTCCACCGGGAACTCCATCAGGGATTCAATCGGGAATTCCCCCAGTGATTCCATCGGGGATTCTCCAAAGGATTCCATCGGTAATTCCCCCAGGGATTCCTCCGGGCATTCCTCCAGGGGAACTCCTTCCGGGACTCCTCTAGGAAATCCTCCCGGGATTTCTCAAGGAATTCCTCCTCGGATTTCTCCAGGAATTACTGTAGGAAATCCTTCGGGGATTCCTCCAGACATTTCTCCAGGGATTCTTTGTGGAATGCCTCCAAAAATTCTCCCATGAATTGTTCCTGGGATTCCTTCAGGAGTTCCTGACGGAATTTCCGTAGCAATTCCTGTTGAAATTCCCAGAGGAATATCTCTCGGAGTTCTCGGAGGACCGAAGTTCTCGGAGGAACCCCCTTCAGAATTTTTGAAGGAATCCCTGTCAGCTTTTCCAATGAAATCCTAAAATCAATGTTAGAATTCCCGGAATAACCTTTTAAGGATTTCCTGGTGAAAATTCTCAAAGAATTTTTGTGGTAATTCCTTGAGAAATTTCTGAAGAAAATTCTGGTGGAATGTCGGAAAAAACTCCTGGAAGAATTTATGGAAGGATTCGTCGAGAAATTTTTAAATAATTTCTGAGAAAAGATGCAGGAGGAATTCCTCTAGACATTTCTCCAGAAATTTCTTCGAGAATTCCAACAGAAATTCTGGAAACTCTGGAAGAATTCCCTTCCAGAGATACCTCTCAGAATTCCTTCGGGAATTTCTCCGAAAATGCCACTAGATTTTTTTTCCGGGAATTCCTACAGAAATTTCTCCAGGAATTTCTTCCTTCAGAAAGTCCTCTAGGAATTTATCCACACATTCTTCTGGGAATTTCTCCAGAAATTTGTCTGGAAAATTCTCCAAAAATTTATCCGGGAAACCCTACAGATATTCCTATAGAAATTCTTCCGAAAATTTCGCCAGGAATCTCTCCAAAAATTCGTCCGCGAACTCCTTCAGAAATTTCTGAAATTCGGAAATTAATCCAGAAATTTCTTTAGGATTTCCTTTTGTAAATATTCCTGGAAATTCTTCCAAGAATCAATCCAGAAGTTTCCCTGAAAATTCCTTTAGGAATTTTGACAGGTATTCCTCCATAAATTTTCACTAGGATCAGTTCAAGAATTTCCCCAGGATTTTCATTAAAAATTTTGAATAGATTAACTCTAGGAATTTCTTCGAAAATCCTTCAAAAAATTTTCCAAAATTTCCTTTCGTAAAATGTCTACAAGGCCTTTTAAGACATTTTCTAAATAAATTCCTTCAGGAGTTTTCCCAAACATTTCCTCAAAAATGCTTTCAGCGATTCCTCCAAAAATTTCCCTAGGATTTTTATTTAAAAATAAAACTTTCCAGGAGATCATCTACAAATTTTATCTGCGATTCCTTCATATGTTCCTCTAGGAATTTCTTCAGGAATTTCTTCATAACTTTATACAGGGGTTCTTTTTTGTAATTTGTAATTTTATTAAAAACGATAACGATTCTATTAAAAATTACCTCAGGAATTCCGTTAGGGCATTACTCAGGAATTTCTAATTAATTTCCCCAGAAATTCTTTCGACAATTCCCCAGAGAATCCTCCGGGAATTTCAATAAGATTTCCATTAGAACGCCGGAGCAAAAAAAAAACGAAGTAATTCCTTTTGAAATTTCCTCAGGAATTCCTTCACAGATGTCCAAAAAACATTCTTTCAAAAATTTTACCATGAATTTCACCAGCAATTTTCGCAGAAATTGCTCTAGGATTTTCTCGAAGAACTCTTCCAGAAATTCCCCAAGAAATTAGTTCTGGAATTTCCTGAGGAATTATTCCAATAAATTGCCCAGGAATCTTTGAAGAAATTCCTTGAGAAATCCCAGGATGAATCCATGGAGGAATTCCTGGAGGAATCCCTGGAGAAATCTCTGTAAGAATTTTTGGAGATATTGCTGGAGGAGTTTTTGGAGGAATCCCTGGAGAAATTCCTGGAGGAATTCCAAGAAATCCCTGGATGAATTCCTAGAGGAATCCTTGGAGACATTCCTGGAGCTGGAGGAATTCCTCTAGGAATCCATGGGAAATTCCTGGAGATATTTCTGAAGGAATCTTTGAAGAAATTCCTGGAGGAATCCCTGGAGGACTCCCTGGAGAAATCGCTGGAGGTATTTTTGGATGAATATTTTAAGAAATTCCTGGAGGAATCCCAGGCTGAATTCCTGGAGGTGTTTCTGGAAGAATCCTTGGAGGACTTCCTGGAGAATTTTCTAGAGAAATCCCTGGAAGTATTTTTGGAGGAATCTTTGAAGAAATTCCTGGAGAAATCCCAGGATGAATCACTGGAGGTATTCTGGAGGAATCCCTGAAGGAATCCCTGGAGGAATTTCTGGAGAAATTTGTGGAGGTATTCCTGAAGGAATTTCTGAAGAAAACCCTGGAGGTATTTTTGGAGGAATCTTTGAAGAAATTCCTGGAGAAGTCCCAGGATAAATCCCTGGAGGTATCCCTGAAGGAATCCCTGAAGGAATTCCTGGAGGTATTTTTGGAGGAATCTTTGAAGATATTTCTGGTACAATTTCCGGGGCGATTCCTGGAGGAATTTCCGGAAGAATTTACGGAGGAATTCCTGAAAGAATTTCCTGAGAAATTCCTAGAGAAATTTCCAGAGGAATTCCTAGAGGAATTTCCGGAGAAATTCCTAGAGGAATTTCCGAAGAAATTCCTAGAAGAAATTCCGGAGGAATTTCTGGAGGATTTCCTGGAGGAATTCCTGGAGGAATTTCCGGAGGAATTCCTGGAGGAATTTCCGGAGGAATTCCTGGAGGAATTTCCGGAGGAATTCCTGGAGGAATTTCCGGAGGAATTCCTGGAGGAATTTCCGGAGGAATTCCTGGAGGAATTTCCGGAGGAATTCCTGGAGGAATTTCCGGAGGAATTCCTGGAGGAATTTCCGGAGGAATTCCTGGAGGAATTTCCGGAGGAATTCCTGGAGGAATTTCCGGAGGAATTCCTGGAGGAATTTCCGGAGGAATTCCTGGAGGAATTTCCGGAGGAATTCCTGGAGGAATTTCCGGAGGAATTCCTGGAGGAATTTCCGGAGGAATTCCTGGAGGAATTTCCGGAGGAATTCCTGGAGGAATTTCCGGAGGAATTCCTGGAGGAATTTCCGGAGGAATTCCTGG
Source organism: Aedes albopictus (assembly GCF_035046485.1). NCBI lineage: Eukaryota > Metazoa > Arthropoda > Insecta > Diptera > Culicidae > Aedes > Aedes albopictus. Next base: position 177,856,627 of record NC_085136.1, on the reverse strand, counting down.
AGGAATTTCCGGAGGAATTCCTGGAGGAATTTCCGGAGGAATTCCTGGAGGAATTTCCGGAGGAATTCCTGGAGGAATTTCCGGAGGAATTCCTGGAGGAATTTCCGGAGGAATTCCTGGAGGAATTTCCGGAGGAATTCCTGGAGGAATTTCCGGAGGAATTCCTGGAGGAATTTCCGGAGGAATTCCTGGAGGAATTTCCGGAGGAATTCCTGGAGGAATTTCCGGAGGAATTCCTGGAGGAATTTCCGGAGGAATTCCTGGAGGAATTTCCGGAGGAATTCCTGGAGGAATTTCCGGAGGAATTCCTGGAGGAATTTCCGGAGGAGTTCCTGGAGGAATTTCCGGAGGAATTCCTGGAGGAATTTCCGGAGGAATTCCTGGAGGAATTTCCGGAGGAATTCCTGGAGGAATTTCCGGAGGAATTCCTGGAGGAATTTCCGGAGGAATTCCTGGAGGAATTTCCGGAGGAATTCCTGGAGGAATTTCCGGAGGAATTCCTGGAGGAATTTCCGGAGGAATTCCTGGAGGAATTTCCGGAGGAATTCCTGGAGGGATTTCCGGAGGAATTCCTGGAGGAATATCCGGAGGAATATCCGGAGGAATTCCTGGAGGAATTTCCGGAGGAATTCCTGGAGGAATATCCGGAGGAATTCCTGGAGGAATTTCCGGAGGAATTCCTGGAGGAATTTCCGGAGGAATTCCTGGAGGAATATCCGGAGGAATTCCTGGAGGAATTTCCGGAGGAATTCCTGGAGGAACATCCGGAGGAATTCCTGGAGGAATTTCCGGAGGAATTCCTGGAGGAATTTCCGGAGGAATTCCTGGAGGAATTTCCAGAGGAATTCCTGGAGGAATTTCCGGAGGAATTCCTGGAGGAATTTCCGGAGGAATTCCTGGAGGAATTTCCGGAGGAATTCCTGGAGGAATTTCCGGAGGAATTCCTGGAGGAATTTCCGGAGGAATTCCTGGAGGAATTTCCGGAGGAATTCCTGGAGGAATTTCCGGAGGAATTCCTGGAGGAATTTCCGGAGGAATTCCTGGAGGAATTTCCGGAGGAATTCCTGGAGGAATTTCCGGAGGAATTCCTGGAGGAATTTCCGGAGGAATTCCTGGAGGAATTTCCGGAGGAATTCCTGGAGGAATTTCCGGAGGAATTCCTGGAGGAATTTCCGGAGGAATTCCTGGAGGAATTTCCGGAGGAATTCCTGGAGGAATTTCCGGAGGAATTCCTGGAGGAATTTCCGGAGGAATTCCTGGAGGAATTTCCGGAGGAATTCCTGGAGGAATTTCCGGAGGAATTCCTGGAGGAATTTCCGGAGGAATTCCTGGAGGAATTTCCGGAGGAATTCCTGGAGGAATTTCCGGAGGAATTCCTGGAGGAATTTCCGGAGGAATTCCTGGAGGAATTTCCGGAGGAATTCCTGGAGGAATTTCCGGAGGAATTCCTGGAGGAATTTCCGGAGGAATTCCTGGAGGAATTTCCGGAGGAATTCCTGGAGGAATTTCCGGAGGAATTCCTGGAGGAATTTCCGGAGGAATTCCTGGAGGAATTTCCGGAGGAATTCCTGGAGGAATTTCCGGAGGAATTCCTGGAGGAATTTCCGGAGGAATTCCTGGAGGAATTTCCGGAGGAATTCCTGGAGGAATTTCCGGAGGAATTCCTGGAGGAATTTCCGGAGGAATTCCTGGAGGATTTTCCGGAGGAATTCCTGGAGGATTTTCCGGAGGAATTCCTGGAGGAATTTCCGGAGGAATTCCTGGAGGAATTTCCGGAGGAATTTCTGGAGGAATTTCCGGAGGAATTCCTGGAGGAATTTCCGGAGGAATTTCCGGAGGAATTCCTGGAGGAATTTCCGGAGGAATTCCTGGAGGAATTTCCGGAGGAATTCCTGGAGGAATTTCCGGAGGAATTCCTGGAGGAATTTCCGGAGGAATTCCTGGAGGAATTTCCGGAGGAATTTCCGGAGGAATTCCTGGAGGAATTTCCGGAGGAATTCCTGGAGGAATTCCTGGAGGAATTTCCGGAGGAATTCCTGGAGGAATTTTCGGAGGAATTCCTGGAGGAATTTCCGGAGGAATTCCTGGAGGAATTTCCGGAGGAATTCCTGGAGGAATTTCCGGAGGAATTCCTGGAGGAATTTCCGGAGGAATTCCTGGAGGAATTTCCGGAGGAATTCCTGGAGGAATTTCCGGAGGAATTCCTGGAGGAATTTCCGGAGGAATTCCTGGAGGAATTTCCGGAGGAATTCCTGGAGGAATTTCCGGAGGAATTCCTGGAGGAATTTCCGGAGGAATTCCTGGAGGAATTTCCGGAGGAATTCCTGGAGGAATTTCCGGAGGAATTCCTGGAGGAATTTCCGGAGGAATTCCTGGAGGAATTCCTGGAGGAATTTCCGGAGGAATTCCTGGAGGAATTTCCGGAGGAATTCCTGGAGGAATTTCCGGAGGAATTCCTGGAGGAATTTCCGGAGGAATTCCTGGAGGAATTTCCGGAGGAATTCCTGGAGGAATTTCCGGAGGAATTCCTGGAGGAATTTCCGGAGGAATTCCTGGAGGAATTTCCGGAGGAATTCCTGGAGGAATTTCCGGAGGAATTCCTGGAGGAATTTCCGGAGGAATTCCTGGAGGAATTTCCGGAGGAATTCCTGGAGGAATTTCCGGAGGAATTCCTGGAGGAATTTCCGGAGGAATTCCTGGAGGAATTTCCGGAGGAATTTCCGGAGGAATTCCTGGAGGAATTTCCGGAGGAATTCCTGGAGGAATTTCCGGAGGAATTCCTGGAGGAATTTCCGGAGGAATTCCTGGAGGAATTTCCGGAGGAATTCCTGGAGGAATTTCCGGAGGAATTCCTGGAGGAATTTCCGGAGGAATTCCTGGAGGAATTTCCGGAGGAATTCCTGGAGGAATTTCCGGAGGAATTCCTGGAGGAATTTCCGGAGGAATTCCTGGAGGAATTTCCGGAGGAATTCCTGGAGGAATTTCCGGAGGAATTCCTGGAGGAATTTCCGGAGGAATTCCTGGAGGAATTTCCGGAGGAATTCCTGGAGGAATTTCCGGAGGAATTCCTGGAGGAATTTCCGGAGGAATTCCTGGAGGAATTTCCGGAGGAATTCCTGGATGAATTTCCGGAGGAATTCCTGGATGAATTTCCGGAAGAATTCCTGGAGGAATTTCCGGAGGAATTCCTGTAGGAATTTCTGGAGGAATTCCTGGAGGAGTTTCCGGAGGAATTTCCGCAGGAATTCTTGGAGGAATTTCCGCAGGACTTCCTGGTGGAATTTCCGCAGGACTTCCTGGAGGAATTTCTGCAGGACTTCCTGGAGGAATTTCCGCAGGACTTCCTGGAGGAATTTCTGCAGGACTTCCTGGAGGAATTTCCGCAGGAATTCCTGGAGGAATTTCCGCAGGAATTCCTGGAGGAATTTCCGCAGGAATTCCTGGAGGAATTTCCGCAGGAATTCCTGGAGGAATTTCCGCAGGAATTCCTGGAGGAATTTCCGCAGGAATTCCTGGAGGAATTTCCGCAGGAATTCCTGGAGGAACTTCCGCAGGAATTCCTGGAGGAACTTCCGCAGGAATACCTGGAGGAATTTCCGGAGGAATTCCTGGAGGAATTTCCGGAGGAATTCCTGGAGGAAGTTCCGGAGGACTTCCTGGAGGAAGTTCCGGAGGACTTCCTGGATGAATTTCAGGAGGACTTTCTAAAGGAATTTCCGGAGGAATTTGTGGAGAAATTTTCGGAGGAATTCTCAGAGATCTTTCCGGAAGAATTCCTGGAGGAGTTTCCGGAGTAAGTCATGGAGGGATTTCTGGAGTAACTCCTGGAGAAATTTCTGGAGCAATTTCCGGGGGAATTTCGAGAGGAATTCAATAGGAAATCCAAAAAAATCTTGCAGAATTGTCTTCGGAATTCCCTACGAGAATTTCAACGGCAATGCCTCCGGAAATTCTTTTGACAATTTCTCCAGAAATTCCTTCTGGAATTCTTCTCGAAATGTCTACTGGAATTCCTTCAGAAATTCCCACCGTAAATTCCACCACGAATTCCTGTGGTAGTTTCTCCGGAAGTTCTTTAAAGAGTTTGTTTGGGGATTCCTACGTGAGTTTCTCTGGAAATTCCGCCAGGAATTCCTACAAGAATGCCTCCGGGAAGTTCTGCGTGAATTGCTACAAGAATTTCTATGGAAATTCCTACTGGAATTCCTTCAGAGTCATGAAACTTTTCTTGCGAGAATCCCCGAGATTAGCACATAAAAGACCGAGAGAATCTTCTAAGAAATATCTAGATATATCTGCGAAGAAATCCCAACAGGCATGACTAAAGCAACTCCCAAAGAAATTTGCGAAGGAATTTAAAAAAAATCACCAAAATTTCGTGAAGTAGCACGGCGAAATAATCGGAGAAAGCCACGAGAAAATGTCTGGTTTCTCCGAAGGTATTACCGGAGGAATCCCCGAAAATATTCCTGCGGGAACACTCGCACATATTTCTGGAGACATCTCTGCAAAAAGTCCTGAGGGAAATTTCCAGAAATTCTGGAGGCCTCTCCGAAAAAAAACTCCAAATCTTGGTTGAATTATTAGTAGAATTCTTAACATTTTCGACTCAAGACTGCCACTTCAATAAAACCTTTTGTGTTACGAGCAATTCTGTTATGGAATTACTTGTCAGCTTCCAGCAAATAAGTCACCGTCCTTCGAAAATATCGCTGCAGTAGGATGCCCGCCATTCACGGTGGGCACTGAGGATCAAGCAAATTTCTGCACAAGTTTTCCATCACATGATATAAAATTTCGTAGCAGCGGCCGTTTTTATTTTCAAGCAGGTCTTCAGGGCACTTCCAAAGGGAGCTGTCTTCCTGATGGTCTCATCCAGTTTGCAGGGGCGCGATGAAATTCTCCGGAAAACATGCTGCAGCTGGAGAAATTTCCACCTTGCTGCAGATTTCAGCTGCTTGTTGTTTTGTTTTGTTTATCTTTGACGTATCTTCATGTGATTCCAGTGGTGTGTGTGTTGATTTTTCTCTGGCATGCACAGCACGCAGCCAGTTATTTTAAATCTGAGATATAAATCTAGTGCGTCGAAATCGGCGCACTAAAGTTAAATCTCAGATTAAAATCGAGGATAATACCGTTTGGTGCTTGAGAAAATCGAGGATAATACGTGATTGGCGCTGTGGAGCTTACCGCCATTAGAGTGAGAATTGTTAATTCCAGAAGTTATGAAAATTTATTGATATGTCCAAAAGTTATGACAAACTGCTGGACTATTTTCTTGCCTGAAAGCGTTTTCAAAAATAAAAGTACGTGAACAAAATATATTGCTAGGATAATTTGCCAATTATTGCACACCACTATTTATGATATTTCGCTAATTTTTGTATTCTGTATGTTTTACTGAACCACTTGACCTTCTGTCGCAAAGCCCAAAAACAAGCAGGTGTGCCCACTAGATAAATATCGGCCTGCTAGGATATGTAGCTTGTGATACCATTCATGTCTCATGTTCAATACCTCCGCGGTATTGTGCTTTACTCCACGTCTCCACTAGACAGAAATGTCTTGCCATTTTGCTGCCAGAAAGAGAAAACGTAACAGAAATGATCAACACCGCTGCTTTCCATGCAAACAGCGAGAGAACATTTCTGTCATGACACATCTGTCCAGCAAAATGGCAAGACATTTCTGTCTAGTGGAGACGTCGGGTTAACCGTCAACTGATAGGATGACTGTTACGGTGCTGCAATATTTGCGCAACACAGATAGTGAAATGAAAGAGTTTATCCTGTGAGTTTTTTTCTTGTTGGTCCCTTAGCGCATTTGGATGCTATTTTCATTATTTTATAAGTATCAGACTTTTATCAGAAGTAACATTAAATTTGATTTTGTTTATAGGTATACATTTCTTTTATATTTTCTTTCATCATATTTGTACAGTTTATCACCATGAGTGTCAATTTATAATATAACTTGAAAAATTACAAGAGAACCAAAATAGGGTTCATCTTGCAATTGTGGTTCGTTGTGGTAATTGTCAGATCTAACTAAGGTTCAGAGAGAAATTAATTTTAGAATGTTACATATATGACTTTTGGAAATGATCATTTAAAATATCTTTGAAAATATTACATAGGGGAAATTGCCTATTCTCGGCCTATTTGCGGCAATTTTCTATTTTTTGTTGTGCTTTTTACATAGGCTTATTTTTCTGTACATTTGGGGAAGGGATCATCATATTTTTTCTCGTTTCAGAGAGCGAGTAAGGGCGCCTAAGGCGAAACTGGAAGCATTTCCTCATTTTTTTTGCCTTTCTCGTGCACCAAGGTGTACCGAAAGGCTATATGTTCACTCCAAAAACGAAAATTTGATAGAGCCTCCGGAGGGGTCAAGTCTTATATACCAATCGACTCAGCTCGACGAATTGAGGTGATTACTGTGTGTGTGTGTGTGTGTGTGTGTGTGTTTTTTTTTCCTTCTAAACCATAGGGGGATAATCTGCTCAACAGACACCCTAACAGAAGGTTAGGGTAGTGTAGGTCTGACAGGCCGTCTTCTACAACAAAAGTAAAATCCAGGACTACTCTCTCCTCGTACCCACTAAACCATTCCAATGGTCGCCAAACCCTACGTCTCTCCGGAACCACCAAGAAGGTATTGCTTCAGAGAGGGGCTAGTGCACATCGCACCCACAAGGTTAGCTGCGTAGCCTGCAGCAACGAACATCGATGACTCGCTTTGGAGAGTCCATCACGGTAGCATGCTGGCGCTTAGCCAGTTTCCCGAGTGGTCCTCGCCACTCCCTTTGTCCTCGGAAGGGTCAACCCCGCCCGCACCCTACTGCTGAGCGGACATCAAGAACTGATGCCCACGTGCAACCCGATCTGACCTGCCCGTAAGGAAGGGTATCACTACCCTTCAGGCCCTATCAGATGCACCCGTAGGTTGCAGACAGCAGGATCTCACCTACCCCGACCCTTGCCGGGGACCCCTTTCCAACCGCGGGCTCGGATCCAACCCAGTAGACCGACGCCACGACAGCACCGCTACCGGGACTTCCTCTCCGCGGCCACTTAATCGTTGTAAGGGTCGATCTCGACCGCAGGGCACCGGTATGACCTACGAAGCCGACTCCGAACCCCTGGACCACCTCTTGTACTGCATCTGGACTAGCCATTCTCCGAGTCCACGCGCCACCTCCTCTGTATTCACACTGGGCATTCGGGAGCCCGAAACGGTGTAGATACTGTCGGAAGCAATCATGACCTTTAAGGACCTGTGTCAGGTGGAATGTGACTTCCCCATGGCGCTTATTAATCCAACTATCTACCCTCGGTATCAACCTATAGGTCCACCTTCCTTTGGTGGAACTGTCCCACGCGCGCTGCCATTTGACCATAGAGGCCATCCTGACAGTCCTGCGTATGCCTCTTGTGCCGCGCATTTCGAAGCACTCCATGTCCTCACTGATAAGAATGCTGATAGGCACCATACCAGTAATGACGCAGAGAGTGTCGTGTGACACGGTACGGTACGCGCTCGCAATCCTCAGGCACATAAGCCTGTAAGTACTTTCCAGCTTCCGTCGGTAGCATTTAGTACTTAGCGCGGTGCCCCACGCCGGGCCGCCATACCTAAGTATGGATGTAGCAACACTAGCCAGAAGCTTGCGCTTACTGGCGTACACCGCAGAGCTATTGGACATCATCCGGGACAGTGCCGCAATAGCTGTGGAGGCTCTTTTACAGGCATAATCGACGTGGCTACCGAAGGTAAGCTTATCGTCGATCATCACGCCCAAGTGTTTGACGGAGCGCTTTGACAGGATAGTACAGTCTCCTACACTGATCTCCGTCTGCTGCTCCGATTGTTAACAACCGTCACCTCTGTCTTGTGGTGAGCCAGCTCCAGTTTCCTAGACCGCATCCACGCCTCCACAACCTTGATCGAGTGGTTGGTAGTCAACTTAACCTCCTCGATCGTTTCACCGTAGACTTCGAGCGTAATGTCGTCGGCAAATCCGACAATCACTACTCCCACTGGATACTTTAACCTCAACACCTCGTCGTACATGACATTCCATAACACCGGACCCAGGATGGAACCTTGCGGGACTCCTGAGGTTATGTGAAAGCACTTCCGACCCACCTCCGTGTCGTAGACTAGTACACGATTCTGAAAGTAACTTCCGAGAATCTTGTACAGGTACTCCGGTATCCCCAGACGCAAGAGCGCATCGGCAATAGCAGACCAGCTGGCGCTATTAAACGCATTCCTTACATCCAGAGTCACTACCGCGCAAAAGCGAATTCCCCTCCTCTTAGGCTCGAGTGCTTTCTCGGCGGTTTTTGTAACCGACAAGATAGCGTCTACGGTGGACCTCCCCTTCCGGAAGCCGTACTGGTTACTCGAAAGACCATTTTCGCCCTCGGTGAACCGCAACATTCTATTGAGGATGATCTTTTCGAGCACCTTCCCCGCCGTGTCAATCAAGCATATTGGTCTATATGCCGACGGGTCTCCGGGTGGTTTCCCCGCCTTTGGCAATAGTACCAGGCTCTGCCTCTTCCAAGCTTCTGGGAAAACTCCCTCGTCCAGGCATTTCTGCATAGCAGACCTGAACATCTCGGGAGCCTCTGCAATAGCTATTTTTAAGGCCAGGTTCGGAACTCCGTCCGGACCTGGGGCCTTACCTACGCTAAGGGACTTAGCTATCCCCGCAAGTTCCACATCGGTGACCCTCTCCTCATCGCCAGCCCCAGTCCCCGGCTGTCCTACAAAAGGAGGCCAAGGACTAGGATCATGACGCGGAAAAAGTCCTCCAATGATCCCCTCCAACATCTCTAGGAGCCATCACACCTCTCGTCTTGGCCATAACGATCCTGTAGGCGTCTCCCCACGGGTTCGTTTTGGCACTCTGACAGAGACCCTCAAAGCAGGCCTTTTTGCTTGCTCTTATCTCGGTCTTAAGCGCGGCTTTTGCAGCGGCGAACACCACCCGCCGTTCGTTTCGCTCTTCCTCTGATCGTGCTCGCTGCATCCGCCGCCTAGCCCGTAGGCAGGCGCGGCGCAGGTCCGCAATCGCGTCGGTCCACCAGTAAGCCGGTGGCCTCCCATTTCTAGGGTGGACTCTCCTAGGCATGGTCGCATCACACGCACGTGAGAGCACCGCTACCAGCTCGTCGCCGTCTAAACCTATTAAGTTTCGCTCACGGCGGAGCGCCTCCCTAAATACCCCTTCGTCGAAGTATGATGTCTTCCACCTGCGAGGGCTTGGCCTTGGCCTAGCCGCCTCTTCTTCTATCCGCTGTCTGCTGTTATTGTAGTCGATACTGTAGCGAACCGCCAGGTGGTCGCTGTGAGTGTAGCCATCATCTACTCTCCAGTTCGAACTACTTGTTAGGCCAGGACTACAAAAGGCCACGTCAATAATTGACTCCGCTCCGTTTCGACTAAAGGTACTCTTGGTACCGACATTAGCCAAGTCGACATCTAAGATGGCCAGTGTTTCTAGCAGAATCTGACCCCGCTGGTTCGTGAAACGGCTTCCCCATTCTACGGCCCAGGCATTAAAGTCGTCCGCTATTACCACCGGCCTTTGCCCTGTTAGCACGGTCGTTAAGCGGTCCAGCATTTGCGTGAACTGCTCGATCGGCCACCGCGGAGGCGCATAACAGCTACAGAAGAAGACCCCGTTTACTTTGGCGACCACGAAGCCCTCATAGGTAGTAGACACCAACTCCTGAACGGGGTATTTACCCGTCGTCCATATCGCCGCCATTTTTCTGGTCCCATCCGCGACCCAGTTGCCGTTGCCGGCGGGTACTCGGTATGGGTCCGATATGATGGCGATATCCGTCTCCCACTCAGAAACTGCCTGACAAAGCAGTTGCTGAGCCGCATCATAGTGGTTCAGGTTCAGCTGCGTTACCTGCACTGTGATTTGTTGTTCACTGCGGCTTTCTTGAAGGCCGGGCACCTTGGACCACCCATCGGATGTCTGTTGTTCGAGGATTTCCCGGTACAGATCATGCAGATGGGCGGACTCGTGCAGCTTTAGGCCTTATGACCTTCAGCGCCGCATCGCCTGCACAGTTTGCGCCTGTCGGGGCCTTTGCAGTCAAACGACTTGTGTCCTGGTTCCAGACACCTGAAGCAAACCTCTGGTGGCTCGTGGAATGTCAGGTGACATACACACCAACCCACCTTTATGCTCCCTACTTTAACGGACTTTTTGACGTCCGCCACAGGTAGCTGAATCAAAGCTATCTGTGTCCCTGCTGGCCCTTTCCGTAGCTTAACGGCTGCGGCGGCCACCTGCACATCGCACTGTTGCCGCAGTGCCGTGACGAGCTCTTCCACTTCGGTGATCTCATCGATGTCCTTGACCTTCAGAGTCGCCTCATGTGTCAGAGCCCCCACCTGCACACCCTCACCAAGGACCTCTTCTGCCAGCCTCTTATAGGCGGCGCCCTTGTGCTCCTTCTGGCGTTTCACCTCCAGGATCATCTCGCCCGTACGAGTACGTTTAATACTGCGTACGTCGGCTCCAAGACCCTCAAGCTTGGCGTCGCTTCGCATCATCTTCAAAACGTCCGAGTACTTGGACTGTTCCGTCTTGATGACGATAGCGTCGCCTTTCTCGCGCCTGGCACCTGCCTTCCTACGCCTTGGCTTGGCGTTCTGCGCTACTACCTGCGGATTCGCCTTCTTCTTCCTCTTCCGCTCTACCTTCGTCCAAGGGGGGTCCTCCCCTTGGATCGCCCTACTCTGTGGCTGTTGAGGGCCCACTAGCGGTCGCAACCCCTTGTTCCCATCGTTCCGGGACGGGCCAGCCTTTTCAGGCCCACCCTTCCCAGCTTTCCGGGAACCCTGGCTGGGTTCCGACCTTCCGGCATTATTACCGACTTTCGGGGTAATGATTCGCCTGGCCTTGCGGGCACCGCCAGACAGCTCCTCGCCTGACGGTTGCCTCGCCCGCTTCTGCGATTGCTTGCCCCGTTTGTCGCGAGCAGTCGCTTCCGCCTTATTCGGACTTCCTGCGAAGGAGAAGGCCTCCGTTTGGGTAAACTTCGGCACTTTCTCATTTGCAGGCTCCGCTGCTGCAGCAGTCAGCAACGCGAGTGCCGCGCGCTCCTGCTTGGCATCGTCGATCGACGCCCTAAGTCGAAGCAAGGCCGTTTTCAGGTCCTTGCTTATGTTCGACTTAGTGGACGCAAAGTCGATGATTTTGCCAAGCTGCTGCTCAGCCACCTCTATTGCGGACAGTGTGTGGATTTTTATCGCGAACCACTGAATGGTCCATACTCAGCAAGTGATACACTCACGAATGTAACATTTCGTGAACCGACATGCTCGGGAACGCACCTCGAAATGCTGTTCATTCTCTTGTACGGTTCGATACGAGAGCGCAACCAAGAGAGAAGATGCTCGATGACGCTAACGAGGGCGATGCATTCGGTAAGAATATTTTATTGTCATAATTCTTTTTTATTGTGACTACACAACCTACAACGTCACGAATACAGTTAAATTAAATAGTAGTTCACGTTTTTAAAGCGAAAACGCATTAAATACTGATAAAAATAGCGATTATTCACAGTTGTCCCAAGCCAACGATGAGAGATCATCGGTAAGTGTTACACTTAGCGATGCCCGCTCATCGCCGCAGCTTGTCTATATCGGAGTATCTTCTTTGTGTTGCTTCGTGAATCATGCGATTCGACGAAAGAGCATACACCGATTGGTAATTGAAACAGAACTAACAGAAAGGAAGAAAAACTGCCGAGTGGTTCACTTATCACTTTTTCGTCCAAACACTGATTGCGGACCGTCCTTTGGATCCTCGGTTGACGGCCCTCAACAACCACGCTCCGTCCATAACCTCCACCGGCTGGCTTGCCGGGAAGTGGACTGGAGCACCCACGCTTGAGCTGCGTACGCAACTCCCAGCGCCTATCTCCTCACTTCTCCTTGTCGGAGATCTCATCAACCCGCTTCTTGCGTAGGGGTTGATCCCACCACTATTTCCACCTAGATTCTGATTTTTATTTGACTTCATGATTAAATCCCACGAGTAGCACGGGAAAGAATGTCCACCACGCCAGAGCCCTGCATTAACGCGGTAAGGGACAGCTTACTGTGAGGGTGCCCAGGTACCCCGCAGGCTCCGTTAAAGATCGAGCATCTTTTTCACCCCCTCGATCACTCATTCCTCAGCACGGGTCGCTTGACACCTTGAATTGGGGTTAGTAGTCCTATTCTTAGCCGGCAACTACGCGGCTGACTCGCAAGCGGGGGGGTGCGTCAGGCCCCAGGACTTTCGTCCCTGCTGCCCCGTGTGTGTGTGTGTGTGTGTGTGTGTGTGTGTGTATGTGTGTGTAAAAAAAACTCACATCACTTTTTGGCAGTAAACCTCAACCGATTTCAATGACCGACGGTTCATTCGACGCGGAATCTGGTCCCATTGTTTCCTATTGAAAATGGTTCAGATCGGTCCAGCCGTTCCGGAGTTATGGCCATTTAGGAGTTCCGGACCGGTACCCCAGGAAGGGGCCAGATATGAAAACGCTACAAACCCATCCATGCGGCACATCAAACGACGGCATTTTCGATAACTTGATGAATGGTAAGCAGAAAAATAGTCTCAGACCATATCTGAACCGGTAGTGTCCCGGAACCGATTCCAGGTGTCCTGCCGGAAGTGGTCAAACATAAAAGTGAACTAAACCCATGCATGCGATATATCAAACCGCGGCTTTTTCGATAACGCGATGAACAGTAAGCAGGAAAACTTTCTCAGACCATATCGGAACCGGTAGTGTTCCGGAACCGGTTCCAAATGTCCCGCTGGAGGTGGCCACGTATAAAAGTTAACCAAACCCATGCATGCGACATATCAAATAGTGGCTTTTTTATATCCTGATGTACAGAAAGCAGGATAATATTCTCAGACCATATCTGAACCGGTTGTGTTCCGGAACCGGTACCGGGTGTCTAGTTGGAAGTGACCGATATAAAATTGAACTAAAACCATGCATGCGACATATCAAACCGCAGCTTTTTCGATAACCTGATGAACAGTAAGCAGGAAAGCATTCTCAGACCATATCGGAACCGGTTCCAGATGCCCCGCCGGGGATAGCAAAGTATAAAAGTTAACCAAGCCCACCCATGCGACATATCAAATAGTGGCTTTTTTGTTATCCTGATGAACAGTAAGCAGGGAAATCTTTTCAGAACATATCTGAATCGGTAATGATCCGGAACCGGTTCCGGGTGTCCCGCCGGAAATGGTCAAATATAAAAGTGAACGAAACCCATGCAAGTGACACATCAAATCGCGGATTTTTTGGTATTTTGATTTGGCAAGTAAAATTTTCCGGCCATATTGGGGACAACCGGTAGTGTTCCGCAACCGATTACGGTTGCCCCATCATAAGTGGTCGAATGTGAAGGAGAATCAAACCCATCAATTCGACACATTAAATGACTTCTTAGGTAACCTGATGAACGGTTAACAAGAAAAAAAATCATAGACCATACTTTGGAAAACCAATAGTGTGCTGAAACCGGTTCCAGGTGCCCCGACGGAAGTGGTCAAATGTAGAACGGAACCAAACGCATACACGCAGCACATTAAATAACGGCTTCTTCGATAACGCGAAGAACGATCAGCAAGAAAATAGTCTCAGGCCACATTTACCAGTAGTGTTCCGGAACCAGATTCGAGTACCTCGCCGGATCTGTCGAAATGCACAAAGGAAAACTGATTAACAATTTGCATGAAACTAGTCTAAGACCACATCAGGGACAATCGGTAAGTGGTAAAATGTGAAATTCGTCGAAAATTTGCTGTCGACTTACCTGCGTAAACTTTTAATTCGATAAACTAACTCTATTTAAGTTTTGTTTAGATTGTATGATGTGTTTTGAACACAAATTTTACAGATATTGTGGTGGTACGAATTGATAGCTTGTTCATTTTACGATTGTTGGCTTCCGAGGTTCCCTGCGGCTGATCACCAAACGGATCAGGTGCCAGAAAGCACCACATTTGAACTTTCGGAAGTAGCAGCTGCACGAAGAGCTGCTGCGGGTGTGAGTAACATCACAATATCGGATCCAATGTATTACACTGTAACATTTGATCATTTTTTAATTCGACAAATGTCGAATGAGCGGGGTACATTATTAAAAAGTGTCGTATTAAAGAGTGATGAATACGCGGGGTTTGACAGTACATCAAATAGCAGATTTTATGATAATTTCTTCTTCTTTATGACTTGACATTCGCATTGGAACTTGGCCTGCCTCTTTTCAACTTAGTGTTTTTTAGAGCACTTCCACAGTTTTTAATTGATGGGGTTTCTTTGCCTGCCATTGCATGAATTTGTATATTGTGAGGCAAGTACAACGATATACTATGCCCAGTCCCGAAAATATTCCCGACCGCAACGATAGTCGAGCCCGCCATTTCCGGATTGGCGATCCATAGCCTTAACCACTAAGCCAACTGGAGATGGGTCAGCGCCATTTTTGGGCGCATTACTCATGTTTTGTTTATGTTAATAATTTTGTTAGATGACCAGCATGAATATACAAAAGTGTGGGGCATTGATTGAAAAATTATTCACTCTCATTGGAAATAAAAAATAATATGGTTTTTAGCCATTTTTCTTATGCGATACATTCCATATAATCTCCGTATAAACGGCCACGGGGCATGATGGGTCACCTTTAATTTTGAACGTATTTTTGGAGCATTCAACAGTTATTTATTTTTTATTACAAAACTATCTCATAAATGACTTCAATCAAGCGGAATGAACGCTCAAAATTATAACATAAATTTATGATAATTTTTTAGTGAAAACATCGATTTTCAAGTCGCCTCATCCCAAACAATAGTTCCAAGTCGGTAGGATTTGAGAAGGTTTTGATGATCGTTACAAATCTTAGTAAAAGTATTATAGGATTTGTGACAAGTTTTGGAACCTTTTACAGCCAGCTACTTGATTAGTAATTTATTAGCGTCATAGTCGCTTTTTCGAAATTTTAGAATGTTAGTTGGTCATATTTTCTTTGAATAAAGCAATTAAAATTAACCGAAGAATTAATAGTGGGAAGGAGATTTGCAGCACTTAAATGTGCTGATAGATTCGAAGCTAACGTGCGAACACTTAGGGCCGATTTCTTCACCATGGCTTAAGCGTTAAACCAGGTTTAACTATATGGGTAAGCCTGGCTTACCGGTTAAGCCGAGGTGAAGAAATTGGCCCTTAAACGCATTGTTGACGTCAATGCGTTCGACGTGACATTTTGGACAAAAAGTTACTGCTTTTTATTAACTGAACAACGTTACTATTGTGTATGACTAGGTTGACATTTCTAAGCTATGCTTGAGAAAATGACATGGTTTATCTAGGTAGGACCGATAGGACAATTGAACGAATTTGAATATTTTTCATAGTATTTGTAGCGGGATGAAAGTTGACATGACATTTTTTTATTTTAAAATTTTATTGCAATCAACTGACCAATTTCTTCTTCTTTATGACTTGACATTCGCATTGGAACTTGGCCTGCCTCTTTTCAACTTAGTGTTTTTTAGAGCACTTCCACAGTTTTTAATTGAAGGGGATTGGAAATAAAAAATAATATGGTTTTTAGCCATTTTTCTTATGCGATACATTCCATATAATCTCCGTATAAACGGCCACGGGGCATGATGGGTCACCTTTAATTTTGAACGTATTTTTAGAGCATTCAACAGTTATTTATTTTTTATTACAAAACTATCTCATAAATGACTTCAATCAAGCGGAATGAACGCTCAAAATTATAACATAAATTTATGATAATTTTTTAGTGAAAACATCGATTTTCAAGTCGCCTCATCCCAAACAATAGTTCCAAGTCGGTAGGATTTGAGAAGGTTTTGATGATCGTTACAAATCTTAGTAAAAGTATTATAGGATTTGTGACAAGTTTTGGAACCTTTTACAGCCAGCTACTTGATTAGTAATTTATTAGCGTCATAGTCGCTTTTTCGAAATTTTAGAATGTTAGTTGGTCATATTTTCTTTGAATAAAGCAATTAAAATTGACCGAAGAATTAATAGTGGGAAGGAGATTTGCAGCACTTAAATGTGCTGATAGATTCGAAGCTAACGTGCGAACACTTAGGGCCGATTTCTTCACCATGGCTTAAGCGTTAAACCAGGTTTAACTATATGGGTAAGCCTGGCTTACCGGTTAAGCCGAGGTGAAGAAATTGGCCCTTAAACGCATTGTTGACGTCAATGCGTTCGACGTGACATCTTGGACAAAAAGTTACTGCTTTTTATTAACTGAACAACGTTATTATTGTGTATGACTAGGTTGACATTTCTAAGCTATGCTTGAGAAAATGACATGGTTTATCTAGGTAGGACCGATAGGACAATTGAACGAATTTGAATATTTTTCATAGTATTTGTAGCGGGATGAAAGTTGACATGACATTTTTTTATTTTAAAATTTTATTGCAATCAACTGACCAACTTGGCGTATTTTTGATTATTTCTTAGATGTTCAGAAGTTCAGTTACATGTTTCTGTGGATTTTGGACCGATGACAATTTAAGGACACAAGAGATGAACACAAGTAGAAAACGATTAGCGAAATCAAGAAAACAATTTGACACAGGATCGACTATATTTTAACATACAGGGTTCGATTGATTCGATGAAAAAAAAAACAACATACGACAACTGACTTAACGAGGAGAAAAACATATTTAACCATACCACAAAATCAAACAAGGAGACAAACACAAACCGTGTGACCATAGCACTACATAGGCAAATCCTGACTGACTGACCAATTTAAAACTTTCCAATCTTCTACCGTATCTTTCTGAGTCAGTTGCAACAGTGTCTTAATGGATATCATTTCCCGCGTACGGCTGGCAAACTGCTTCTGAAAGATTACGTACTCTTTTCTATCTTCGGGTCTAGTGTAGAGGTTTCAACTCTATTCAGAGTGCAGCTAGAAACCTAGCAAAAAAAAAATAGCTTTTGAACTGTATTATACAAAAATACATACGAAAAAGAAAACTGAATTCAGATGTAAAAAATCATCGAACAAAAAAAAAAAATATGCAGAAGTTTTTTTCCCAAGATTTTTCATTTAAATGTAATGAACCCAACAATTATAATGCATTAGTGGTAATAAACAGTTGCCAACATTTTTTGGGTAATCTCATAACTCTGTTGGTGTCCCACCGAACTCTGCTAAAAAAAATTCTGGTGCACTGGGGGTCTCTAATACCTGTTAATTAATAACACAGCGCAACACTTTTTTGTCTCAAAAGCAAACTTATGAGTCTCTGGCAAATTTTGGGCGCTGAATCCGAATCTTGGCTCAGATGTGCTCCAGCACGGCACAATTTTAAGCTATACCTCAATTTATAGGGCAAAATATGCGATTTTGGGCTTTTTTGACTGCAAGCCATTAACCTTAGTAAGGTCTTGGGGTCTTTTTTGACCTTTTTCAAATTTCAATTCTCTGTAGCTTTTGTTTAACGAATCCTAGCAATCTGAAATTTTGTGACAATTATTTTTTCGCGGAAATAAACCTTTCCCAAAAATCCAAAGCATTGAATGAAGCCTAGGGGCGCTCCCATAAAAAAAAGTTACAAATAAGACCCTGGGGTCATTTTTGACCCCAAACTTTGAACAGCTCGCAAAAATCAGTGGCTTGACCGATTTTGGATCTCTTTAGCTCAAATGAAAGGGGCACAAGTCTAGTTTTCAAAACCACCGGAGAAATCCGGATTCGGCCACTGTGGCCACTGGGAACCTGCTTCAACTGAAAAATGCCGCTTTTGAGACCCTAAATTTGGCAAGCTATAACTTTGCAACCAAGCAAGTAATCAGGACCGTCCAAGGGTCGTTGGAAAGGTATTCACGTAGACTTTGATTATTGACATTAATATTGACTAATGATTGAGAACCGGTTCCGGAAATCCGGAACATCCGAAATATTAGTTTTCATCATTGCTATGTGCTTGAAAATCCACAAATGTATTCCCTTTATGCATTTTATTGCATTACTTCTCTGCACGCTTCACTGAAATGAGACACATATTTTTTAAAACCATTTTTGAAGGGTTCTGGGTAGGTCTGGTCAATGCAGAACGGGTTACAGGGACTCCGGAAGGTGGTCAATTGGGTAACGACAATGAACTTCGCATAGTTTTCGCTCCAAAACCCAGCGCCACATGGTGCAACCTTCGTGGATTTTCATATCTGTTGTTCTTGTGATACACAAAGAGATTGATAGTCATCTTCTTTTTCTTCTTCTTCTTGGCGTAACATCCCTACTGGAAAAAAATCCTGCTTCTCAGCATAAGTGATTTATGTGCACTTCTACTGGTATATACTGAAAGTTTTCTCTGCCAATCATTAGTATACATATGTATATCGTTTGGCAGGCACGAAGATACTATATGCGCATGGGAGTAAGAGTAATTTCCCTTACGAAAAGTCATAGGCCAACCGTAAATCGAGCCCGTCACCCTCAGCATGGTCATGCTAAATGCCTTTGGGGCCAGCTATGGTTATAGGGGCCCAAAATAAATAGTCATATTGGTTCCACATGGTCACCGGAGTGGCCACCGGAGAAATCCATATTGTATTGATCTCAGATTTTTACAACAAATGTAGGCTTCGACAGCTAAATTCAAATCATTTACATTTATAATTTGTAATGTTCTGGTATAAAAATGAACAAATGATGATCTCAATCTTGTTGTGAAGATTACAAATTGGGTTCCAAACGTTGGAGCCACGGCATAAATATCACAAGGCAGGCTAGTAACCTATGTAAACATAGATTTTGGATGTAAACATGTGACGTCATTCTAATCGTTCTTCACATGATCAAATTGATGGGGAGTACTAGATCGCCTCTGAATGATTTGAATTACGTCATCAAAAAACTGACAGATTTCCGGAAGGTATCACCTTCTAAATGTTGTACACCGTGGTTGGAGCCAAGAAAATAAATTCGTAGGCCAATTTATTATAGGGCACTGCACTGTTTTGATTTTGTATGGGACTTTGACGTTTCGTGGCCTTGTTGTTTACAAAATTTCTGTAAGAGTGAAAGAGAAGGAGAGAATTTCATGCAGTGCCCTATACAAGCCAGACAAAAGTTCGTTCAAAGATCAAAGATGATCTCGATCTTTCTAGGCCATGGTCACCAGAGAAACTGTTTGACAGCATAAGTAGACATTTAGCAGCTGGCCTCATATTGTGTTTCACACTTGAGGTGCAAAGTGTGAGAAACCAATCTGTCATTTGGTTCTTTGTGATCAAAGAATTGATTATAAAATTATTCCGTACTTTAGAAAATGAAGTTTGCCGTGCTTTAGAAATAGAAGTTATACTGAGAATTACTCCAAAAGCTTCACCAGGAATTTCTCCAGAAGATGCACTGAAAATTTTTGTAGGAGTCAAACCGGGTATCTCTCCTTGAGGGATTCACCGATAAATCATCTAAAATTTCCGCGGATAATTTATCTTAGAGTTTCCCGGAGAATCTATTGAAAGAGTTGTCGGGTCGATCTCCTTCGGAACTTATGGAAAATTTATGGCAAAAATTCAGAAGGAACTCTTGAAGGATTCTTTAGACGACCACCCGAAGAAATATCCTGAGAGACTACCGAACGAAATTCTAGAGATCTACTGAAGAACATTTTGCTAGAAAGATTCTTAGTAGAAACCCTAGAAGAATTAGGTGTGGAACTCTTAGGACAATTCTTGTGGAAGTCCTTGAGCAATTCCCAACTAACATTTTTGCTGTATAAGAGCTTAAAGAGCATTCGTCCAAAGGTGTTTGTTCTATAAGCTGCTCTGCAGCTACTTTTGTTAGTATGGTTCCTGGTGGAACTGTTTTTTGTTAGTGTTTTTTTTTTTTTCAAATTTAAAAATAATAAAATTATCTTTTGGTAGAATTACTGGTGTATCGCCTGGTATTTTTTAACAGAATTTCCCGGTAAAGCTCCTTGATGATTTTTGATAGGAAATCTTAGAGGGATTCCCGATGAAAATCCCAAAAAAATCGAATAAAAGTCTTTGAAGAATTCCATGTAGAGCATCCATAGAAACTATAAACCAGAAACATAGGGTATTTAGTGGCACTTCTAGAAGATTTCTCGGTAAAACTCCTCTGGGTGTACCTACTATAAATTCTAGAGGAATATCCGGTGTAACTATTGTAATTTCAGGAGGAGCTAGAGGAATTCACGAAGCATCTGTGTTGCAAAGCTCCTACAGTTATTCACAGCAAAACTCTTGAAAGCTTATGGATCTTTGAGAAAAATTTCCGGGTAAACTTCTTAACAAATTTACGGTGAAAATCTAAGAAAAATTAGAGTGGAACTCTAGATTTTCACACAAGAGAATGCGTCACGGAGGGGTGGGGAGGGTACGAAAATTAGGATTTATGTATTACGTAATAAATTGATGCTGCGATGAATTTCCAAAGGAACTCCTAGTAGACTTTCCGCTGAATTTTCTATATAGTGAAACTTCACGCAGAAAAATATATATTAAAGTCAAAAATAAACGACTTTGAAATAAATAAAAATAATCATTGATCCACGGCCTAAGTGCAATTTTCATTGAATCAATAACACTAAGTATTAGCTTCAAAGTACTTTTCTTTTTTGTTTCTAAGTCTAGCTCTCGTGAGCTTGATTTTAAATTCAAAGTGATTTCATTTCATTTATTTAGTTCACATCAAATTCATGATAATACTGAATCAACAATTTGCCGCCATAATACTCGATTTGCAGCTGCAGCTCTCCATCCTCGGTCACGCCCAACACTCGCCAGATCACGCTCCACCTGGTCCGCCCATCGTGCTCTCTGCGCTCCACGCCTTCTTGTACCAACCGGATGGTTAGCAAACACCAACTTTGCAGGGTTGTTGTCCGGCATTCTTGCAACATGCCCTGCCCACCGTATCCTTCCAGCTTTGGCCACTTTCTGGATACTGTGTTCGCCGTAAAGTGCAGCGAGCTCGTGGTTCATCCTTCTCCGCCACACACCGTTCTCCTGCACGCCGCCGAAGATCGTCCTTAGCACCCGTCGCTCGAAAACTCCGAGTGCTTGCATGTCCTCCTCGAGCATCGTCCACGTCTCGTGCCCGTAGAGAACCACCGGTCTTATTAACGCCTTGTACATGGTACATTTGGTGCGGGGGTGAATCTTTTTTGACCGCAGTTTCTTCTGGAGCCCATAATAGGCACGACTTCCACTGATGATGCGCCTTCGTATTTCACGGCTCACGTTATTGTCAGCCGTTAGCAAGGAACCGAGGTAGACGAATTCTTCTACCACCTCGAAAGTATCCCCGTCTATCGTAACATTGCTGCCAAGGCTTGTCCTGTCTCGCTCAGTCCCATTTACCAGCATGTACTTTGTCTTTGCCGCATTCACCACCAGTCCGACCTTTGTTGCTTCACGTTTCAGGCGGGTGTACTGTTCTGCCACCGTTCCAAATGTCCTAGCAATAATATCCATGTCATCCGCAAAACATACAAATTGGCTGGATTTCGTGAAGATCGTACCCCGGCTGTTGAGCCCGGCTCGTCGCATAACACCTTCCAGGGCGATGTTGAATAGTAGGCAGGAAAGTCCATCACCTTGTCGTAGTCCCCGTCGAGATTCAAATGAACTGGATAGTTCACCCGAAATCCTTACGCTGTTCTGCACACCGTCCATCGTTGCTCTTATCAGTCTAGTCAGCTTCCCGGGAAAGCTTTTCTCGTCCATAATTTTCCATAGCTCTGTGCGGTCGATACTGTCGTATGCCGCTTTGAAGTCGATGAACAGGTGATGCGTTGGGACCTGGTATTCACGGCATTTCTGGAGGATTTGCCGTACGGTGAAGATCTGGTCCGTTGTCGACCGGCCGTCGATGAAACCGGCTTGGTAACTTCCCACGAACTCATTTACTTTAGGTGAAAGACGACGGAAGATGATCTGGGATAGCACTTTGTAGGCGGCATTCAAAATGGTGATCGCTCGAAAGTTCTCACACATTAACTTGTCGCCTTTCTTGTGGATGGGACAGATTATCTCTTCCTTCCACTCCTCCGGTAGCTGTTCGGTTTCCCAGATCTTGACAACTAACTGGTGCAGACAGGTGGCCAACTTTTCCGGACCCATCTTGATGAGTTCCGCTGCGATACCGTCCTTACCAGCCGCTTTGTTGTTTTTGAGCTGGTGGATGGCATCCTTAACTTCCCTCAGCGTGGGAGTTGGTTCGTTCCCGTCCTCTGCTGCACCAACATAGTCATTTCCTCCGCTGCCTTGGTCCTCCGTGCCTACATTCTCTTCGCCATTCAGGTGCTCGTCGAAGTGCTGCTTCCACCTTTCGATCACCTCACGTTTGTCCGTCAGGAGGCTCCCGTCCTTATCCCTGCAGATTTCGGCTTGCGGCACGTAGCCTTTGCGGGATGCGTTGAGCTTCTGGTGAAACTTGCGTGTTTCCTGTGAACGGCACAGCAGTTCCATTTCCTCGCACTCCGCTTCTTCCAGGCGGCGCTTTTTCTCCCGGAAGAGACGGGTCTGCTGCTTCCGCTTCTGTCTGTATCGCTCCACATTCTGTCGGGTTCCATGCTGCAGCATTACCGCCCGCGCTGCATCCTTCTCCTCCAGAACCGCTCTGCACTCCTCGTCGAACCAATCGTTTCAAAGTGAATAATATTTGATTCAAATACTCAATTTCATTGAAACAAATATATTACTGCTTTATTTTAAAAATATTTATTTTTGAATAAAAAAAACACATATTTTAGAATCAAAAACAAATTTTATTTGTTTTGAAAATAGTATTATTATTAATAATATTATAGTAATATTATAATCCAATAAAAACAAGGAGCAACATTTACTATATTCAAATAATTTATTACATCAAATCTCTACATTATATTTGCTGATATGCAAGAAAATCGATGTGCAGCTGTTGCAACGGGTGGCGTTGGTGTAGGCGTCGAAGTTGAAGAAGCTCGGCGGAAGATTCTGTTCAATAAAAAGAGTTTCGTTAGTAAACATATTTATTCCTACGGAAACCAGCAGGTGCTTACCAGATCCTTTCTCCATCCGCTGATGCCGTTCTTCACCCTTTCAGCTAAAAACGACTCTGTTATCTGGAAAGAATGATACGATTTTTAGAGTAATATAATATGGTTTTTGAATTTATTGTACTTACCTGTAAAGGCTCCTACAAAATCATCCGGCAAACCAAAGATTATAATAACTTCAACGCATGCTTCAACGTTTTGAAATCTTCCGGGCTGAACGTTTTAACTACGATTTCTCGATTTTTCGTTTTCTGACAGCAATGACAAAATGGTGACAGAAAAACTCGTGCGGTCAATTTCAAAGTAGTTATGTTTTCAAATCAAATACAAAACGACTTTGTTTCTAAAACAATAATTTTAGATTCAAAGTTGTCTAGTATTTGAATTAAATATATATTTGCTTTGATTCAATAAAAGTAATGAATTTGAATCAAAGTAGTAATGCATTTGATTCTAATATGCGACTTTTTCTGCGTGTTGCAGAGAAATTCTCGATGGAATTTCTGCAGGAATGTACGGTGGAACTTCTAAAGTAATTACTTAGAGAAATTCTTAGTGGAGTTCCTAGAGGATTTTCCAAAGGTATTTTGAAAAGAAATTTCCACAAGTATTCTCGGCAGTACTCCTGTTAGGAAAGTATCTCCTGTGAATTAAACTTTCAAAGGAATTCTTGACAGAATTTCTTTAGGAATAAAAAGTTTATCTAGTGTAAATTTGCGGCGGAACACATAGAGAAGTATTTTGAGGAATTCTTGGGAAAATTCTCTTTGGAACTTTTAGAACGATTTCTGAAGAGATTTTCGGTGGAACTTCGAGAAAAATTCCCAGAAAAATTCCCGATAAAACTCTTGCCAGACTTCCCGATGGAACTTCGAGAAATAATCGATGCAACTCCTAGAGAAATTCTCTTTAGAACTCCTTGACGAATCCCATAGTGGATTTCCTTGAGGGATTCTTACCGTAACTCCTAGAAGAATTTCTGGTCGAAGCCTTAGAGGAGTTTCAGTGAATGTACTGAAGGAATTCACGGTGTATTTGCTGGACGGATTCAAGGTGGATCAACTACTACTAATTCTGGATATTAGTGGAGGGGGTCTCACAAGTATTCACAGAGGATCTTCGAGTGAAAATTCCTCTATAACTGGAAGTACTTCCGTTGAAACTTTGAGCAGAATTGCCGGTGAAGCTCTGACAGGAACTCCTAGAGAAACTCCCAGTGGATCTACCAAAGAAATAATTGGTGGAAATAGAAAAAAAAAACAATTAGTGGAACTCCTAGCGAAAGTCTATTTGGAACTCCTAAGAGAGTTCGTAACGGAACTCCTAGAAGATTTTCCTGAGAAACTCCTAGAGGCATTTCCGTTGTAACTTCGGAAACAGTTCTTAGTTCAAAAAATTACTACTGGCGAGAGAATTTCCGGTGCAACCTCTAGACGTTATGGAGAAAATCCTTAGTTATATTTTCAATTTTTCGAGATATCCTCGATTGAGTGAAAAAATAGCACTCATATTTGCCAAAGTTCGTCAAATTACGAAAAGTTCCAAAACTAAGTTTAGTAACCTTGTACTACAACATAACTTCGATAATAAGCTTCAGTTTGAATACAAATTTGCTTGTTATTGAAATGGTTTTCGATAAGTACTAAGCAATTTTGTTGATGAAATGCGTAAAGTGCT